>NC_044036.1:9791109-9875735 GCF_901765095.1 Microcaecilia unicolor | reverse complement strand
GTAACACCTCACGAGAATGATGGGTAATCAGTGGTCCAATTAGAACCCCTCCTTCCCCATCCCTTGCGTTACTTTGCCCCCTCTCTTCCACGCTATACCCAGCACCAAAATTCTCAATGACCCCCTTCTCTTTATGCCCTGTGCTGGGATTTATGCCCAATTTTGGGCATGAGGATTTACACCAACTGAAACCTGGCATAAATTCTTACGCCTAAATTAGATGCATATCTCCCTTATTCTGGAGCACTGCGTGCAAATTCCAGGAACGTGCCTGATCTGACCATGCTGCACCCCCTTTTGGATCCACGCATAAAATTTACACATAGATCCATGGTACCTAAAGATTCATATGTAAATTTAAATTAATACTAATTACCACCAATAATTGATTATTAGCACTCAATTATCAATGCTAATTGGCTCGTTTATCAATTAAATTGAATGCACAATTTTGAGTGCTGTATATAGAATTAGGTTGATAGTGTTACAGCAAGGAAATTTGCAGTCAGAAAATATTAACATGGGGAACTGTGACTGCCCCATCCCTCAGCCAATACAAATTCCCCCCCTCCCACACACACAACTAACTTCTAAATAACATCAAGAATGCAACAAAAGAGAAACACAGGGCCATAATATGGTAATAAAAGGCCACAGCTTTGTTTATTGTACAATTACACAATCCAAATATTAAACATTCCACACCCGAGCTGAAATAAAATTAGATATAGCAGTTATGTATCTGTGAATGGAAAATGTACTTGCCCCGAGCATATAGGTAGCTGGCATTCAAACAACGAAACTCACCCAGCTCCCGCCATAACAGCTAGGGCTGAGGGATCATGCCCTGCCACCGAGTCAAATGACCCCAAAATATACACCTTAATTTTAACAGCCCAGTAAAATTAAGGTTCTACAAAAGAAATGAGATCGGGTGCAACAACCAAGAAAAGTAAACAGGCACAGCCAGCACCAAGGAACAAGACATATGGAAAAAGGGGGAAGGGAAAGGGACCTGATATAATGCTTTTCTGTGGTTTTTGCAACTACATTCAAGGTGGTTTACAAGTTCTTATTTGTACCTGGGGTAATGGAGGGTTAAGTGACTTGCCCAGAGTCACAAGGAGCTGCAGTGGGAATCGAACCCAGTTCCCCAGGATCAGAGACCGCTGCACTAACCACTAGGCTACTCCTCCACTAGCAACATTCCATGTAGAAGCCTGCCCTTGCAGATCAGCAACGCGGCCGCACAGGCTTCTGTTTCTGTGCACATATGCAGGACGTCAGACTCACAGAAACAGAAGCCTGCACGGCCGCATTGCTGATCTGCAAGGGCAGGCTTCTACATGGAATGTTGCTAGTGGAATAGCAACATTAACATTCCATGTAGAATCTCAACTAGGGAAAGGGAAATGGGACTTGATATACTGCCTTTCTGTGGTTTTTGCAACTACATTCAAAGGGGTCATCTACATTGTCTATACAGGTGCTTGTTTTGTACCTGGAGCAATAGAGTGTTAAGTGACTGTCCAAAGTCACAAGGAGCTGCAGTGGGAATTGAACCCAGATCATCAAGATCAAAGTCTGCTGCACTAACCACTAGGCTACTCCTCCACTAGTAACATTCCATGTAGAATCTCAAGTAGGGAAAGGGAAATGGGACTTGATATGCTGCCTTTCTGTGGTTTACATATTATAGACAGGTAGTTATTTGTACCTGGGGCAACAGAGGGTTAAGTCAAGTGACTCACCCAGAGTCACAAGGAGCTGTAATGGAAATTGAACCCAGTCCCCCAGGATCAAAGGCCAGTGCACTAACCACTAGGCTACACCTCCAAGCTAGGGAATGGGTGGAAGGCAGAGATACCAAGTTACCCAGTTCAAGGCATGAGATTTTGGGCCAGTCTTGGATGACTGACCACTCCAGCTTGGTGCATTATGAGACTTGCAGCACTGATTTCAATGGGTACAAATCCAGCTTGGGTAACTTGACATCTCTGGGAGGGTACATTGCCTTTGAAGAGCTCATCGTCTTTCCACCAAAACCCACTTCTCCTCTTCCTCCACTTTCTATCTCAGTTGACAACATCCTCATCCTCCCTGTCTCATCTGCCAACAACCTCAGAGTCATCTTTGACTCCTCTCTCTCCTTCTCTGCGCATATCCAGCAGATAGCCAAGACCTGTTGCTTCTTCCTCTTTAACCAGCAAAATTCGCCCTTTCCTCTCTGAACACACCACCCGAACTCTCGTCCACGCTCTCATTACCTCTCGCCTTGACTACTGCAACTTACTCCTCCCCAGGCCTCCCACTTAGCCATCTATCCCCCCCTTCAGTCTGTTCAGAACTCTGCTGCACGTCTCATATTCCGCCAGAACCGATATACTCATATCACCCCTCTCCTCAGGTCACTTCACTGGCTTCCGATCAGATACCGCATTCAATTCAAGCTTCTCCTTCTTACCTACAAACGCACCCAGTCTGCTGCCCCTCACTACCTTTCTACCCTCATCTCCCCTTACGTTCCTGCCCGTAACCTCCGTTCACAGGACAAATCCCTCCTCTCAGTACCCTTCTCCACTACCGCCAACTCCAGGCTCCGCTCATTCTGCCTCACCTCACCCTATGCTTAGAACAACCTTCCTGAGCCCTTACGCCAAGCCCCCTCCCTGCCCGTCTTCAAGTCTTTACTTAAAACCCACCTCTTCAATGCTGCGTTCAGCACCTAACTCTTACCGTTCAGTAAATCCAGACTGCCCCAATTTGACTGCCCCTATCGGACTGACCGTTCACTTGTCTATTAGATTGTAAGCTCTTTGAGCAGGGACTGTCTCTCTTTGTTAAATTGTACAGCGCTGCGTAACCCTAGTAGCGCTCTAGAAATGTTAAGTAGTAGTAGTAGGAACCAGGCCTGATCCTCAGAGGGTAAAGGTCAAATGTAGGATGCCTCACTCTACCCCAGTTGGCTATTTGCGCATCAACCCGAAGGAGGAATCGTCGTACCAAAAGCAAAATTTGAAGGTAAACCTGACTGCAATTGCGGGGTTTAGTTTTTGCTCCTCTCCGTAAACTACCAGCATGGGAAAGGAGCTGCCCGGCCCCATGTTAAGAATGGGTCCTTGGGTCGGGCCTCGGCCTTTATATTTTACCGCTGTATTGTCTTTTGCCTATGTTTGACTTATTCTTGCTGTACACTGCCTTGAGTGAATTCTTTCAAAAAGGCGGTCAATAAATCCTAACAAGTAAATAAACAAAATCCACCTGCAAAGGAGAGGCAGAACTGTCAGGACAAGGAAGTCAGGCAGGGAGGATGAGTGGTAAAGGCCACAGAAAGGAGAAAACTGGCCAGACAGTAAAAGGAGGAGAGGAAACCCCAAAAGAGGAATGCTTCAGACAAGATTTGTGAAGAGGAGGACCAGGAGAAAGCAGAAATATTTTTTTGAAATTGTATTACGATAGGCAGGCTGTACATACTCTCGACTCCCTCCCCTGACCTTACACTTAAAGCACACAGTCACAAAGCTGCTCGAAGCCGAAGATGCTCCCATTGTCTCCTCGGAGGCTTTTTATTTCCGATTTTGCGCTGCAGAGATCCCGCCCCCTTCGAGCATCCCTACCAATGCCTGTCAGGATTCCCCCCATGACGTCACTCCAGGCTGGTGGGGAAGCCGGAAGAAAAGAACAGCTCGGGCCGGAGTGCTACCGCATGGCAACCGCCATGTTATGTGCAGCTGCTCGGTATTCACCTCGCCGGCTTCCTTTCTTCAATAGTTTTCAGTAGCAAAGCAAAGTCTCAATTTGAACATCAAATAGTTCAGGCCCTCGCAATGACAACCCTCCCTTCCCCCTTCCCCTCCTCTTCCCTTCCCCTCCTCTTCCCCTTCCCCTTCCTCTTCCCCTTCCCCTCCCCTCCCCTTCCCTTCCCCTCCCCTCCCTCCCATCCCCCTTCCCTTCCCTTCTCCTCTCTCCTCCCCCCTCCCCCTCCCTTCTCCTATCCTCCCCCTCCCCTCCCCTTCCCTCTCCCCCTTCCCCTCCCTTCTCCTCTTTCATAGCATGAAACACTCTTTTCCTAACTTCCCCTATCCCTCCCTATGGATGCCCCCTATCTCTTCTTTCCCCCTACTTGATTTTATGAGGCCCAACTAGCAAAGGGCTCCCGCCTTTTTGAAAATCTGCCAACGTATCATAAAAATAGAGAAAACTATTGGCAGATAAAGACCACATGGCCTATCCAGTCTGCCCATCCATGCCAACTACTCTCCCTATCACGCCCTTAGAAATCCTATGCACTTGTTCCAAGCTCTTTTGAATTCCGAGACTGTTTTCGTCTCCACCACTTCCACCAGGAGGCTGTTCCACAAATTCAATACCCTTTCCATGAAGAAGTATTTCCTCAGGTTACTTCTGAGTCCATCCCCTTCACCTTCATCCTATGCCCCCTCATTTCAGAGCTTCCTTTATGCCATATAGATAGGTATTTATCATATCTCCTTTCTCCCACCTTTCTTCCATATTGAGGTCTTTAAGTCTGTCCTCATATGTTTTATGATGAAGACCACTCTCTGGACCGACTCCATCCTGTTTAGATCTTTTCGAAGGTGCAGACTCCAGAAGTGCACACAGTAATCTAAATAAGTCAAAATGCTAAGAAACTGTACATTTCTTAAAAGGCTTCACCATGGGACCCTGTGCTCCAGCGACCACAACCCCGCTTGCAACAATCCACCACAAGTGGAAACACTTCATGAAGCCTCTGTGTGGCCATGTACCACTGGTGCATTAACTATAAACCATTTTCGACCAAATTAGGAGACGCTGAGGTTCTGTGAATATTTTCAAAAACCTTACCCCATTCCTTAGTTCCCTAAGGGGTCCTTTTACTAAGGTGCACTGAAAAATGGCCTGCGTTAGTGTAGGCGTGAGTTTTGGATGCACGCAGATTCGTTTTTTCAGTGCGCCTGTAAACAAAGGCCCGATGTGCAGCAAAATCAAAATTGGAGCGCGTCTATTTTGGCTTACTGCCAGCCATTGACTGCCAGCCACTTGACGCACATCTGCTACACACGTCAGAAATATTTGTCGGACGCATGTCAAAAATGAAATTACGGCAAGGGCCGCGCTGTAGCCAGGTGGTAACTGCAAACTGGCACATGTTGGGCATTCATAGGCGTCTACGCTGCTTTTGTAAAAGACCCCCTAAACCTCTCTCCCATTGATCCGAGGGCCTTGTTTTGCCTCTTCTACCATAGTGAGAGCATGGTATATCTCAGGATAACAAACCCTGTTGCCCTGCCCCTCCCTTGAGGATCATTTCATAAGGGGGTGAGCTCTTGCTTTAGATCAGCTAGTGCAGGCTAGCTGGAAATAAAATGGGGTTTTTTTTTGGGGGGGGGGGGTTGAAAGCATAAAAGAAATCCTTATTACTCAAATCGAACTCTTCTTGGAGAGAAGCAAAGAAACTCGATTCATTCCCATCAAACAGATGAAACCCTGGCCTATCCACCACCACCTGCCCACCCCTACACCTTGAATGCTTGGGATAGGAGGGGCAGTGATTCTAAGGGGGGTCAGTCGAGCAGGCCCTTCCTTCCGAATAATTATCACCATGCTTTCTTCATACCCAGCGAGTAAGATACCCTATAAGCCTCCTGTCCCCCCAGAACCTTCTTTCCATACCCACGGTATATACTCCAGGGGCCTGTTCCCTGCCATTGTTTGTTCTATGTGACCTCATTGCTTCGGGGAGGCTTTACGCCACCCAGCCAAGGCTCTCAGTTGGGCGGTTGCATAAGAAGTCGTCAAATCTAGTACTCCCATCCCTCCCCCTCACTTTTGTCCCTCATAAGTACCTTACGAATATATTCCTGCTGTAACAGTGGCATAGCCACAGGTGGGCCTGGGTGGGCCATGGCCCGCCCACCTAGGGCTCAGGCCCATCCAACAGTAGCACATGGTAATGAAAATGCTGCTCGCCACAATACTGGCACCTTCGCATGCTCAGTTTTCAGCGCACGCCTGCTGCAGACGACCAAGGTGGTGACTGGAGAGAAGCATTTTCCCACCGGCTGAGATATTTTTTTGGTGTGGGGGTGGGGGAGAGAACATTTGGTGCCCACCCACTTCTTGCCTAGGCCTACCCAAAATCTGCTGTCTAGCTACGCCCCTGCTGTAAGAAAAAACATTTCCTACAAAATGTCTTCAATTTTCTGGCAGTGATAGGTAGCTGGAGCGTTTAACAGACATAAAAAAAATCTAGGCGTCAGCGTCCTTGTTATTCCTGCAATCTGGCCTGTCCATGTGAGATTTCACCCACCGCACATGTCCTTATCCCTTCCTAGTCTTCCAAACAAAGCAGGGTAGTTCAGTGATCTGTATCTCCAGGTATCTGAGTAAGGTCCTTGCCTCTCGAAAAGGGAAAGCGAAGCTAACATTGAACCCCCTTAAACACTCCAGCCCATCCATATCTATTCAGTCACGATCAGGGCACAGACCGTAGAAGTCTGCCCAGCACTGGTTTTGCTTCCCAATTAATGGCTTTGCCACCCAATGTCTGCTAAGATTCCGTAGATCCATTCCTTCTAAACAGAATTCATTTGTGTTTATCCCATGCATGTTTGAATTCCATTACCGTTTTCATCTCCACCACCTCCCGCGGGAGGGCATTTCCGTGAAAAAATACTTCCTGACATTACTCCTGAGTCTGCCCCTCTTCAACCTCAATTCATGTCCTCTAGTTCTACCGCCTTCCCGTCTCCGAAAAAGATTCGTTTGCGGATTAACACCTTTCAAATATTTGAACATCTGTATCTCACCCTGGTTCTCCTTTCCTCCAAGGTATAGATGTTCAGGTCATCAAGTCTCTCCTTGTACGGTTTGCAACACAAATCCAATACCATTTTCGTAGCTTTTCTTTTCACTGCTTCCAGTCTTTTTCCATCTTTAGCAAGATACGGCCTCCAACACTGAACACAATACTCCAAGTGAGGCCTCACCAACGACTTGTAGAGGGGCATCAAAACCTCCTTTCTTCCATTTCAGTAAGTGAACCTTTTACAAAGATGCACTAGTGTTTTTAGCTAAAAATAAGCATGTGCTACACGCTAGAGACACCCATGTATTCCTATGGGCTTCTCTAAAGTGTAGCACACGCTAATCATTAGCATGTACTAAAAACACCACTGCACCTTTGTAAAAGACGCCCTAAGGCTCTTATCCCATTCTGGGTCTAAAGGGAAAATCCTTGAGGAATTTGGCTGAATGTATACAAACATATGAAATTTAAGTGGGATCTGTTGTAAGAACAGAGAGATAAGGCCAAATGCCAAAACTCAGAGAGGAAGTGAGGGAGCCAAGAAACATAGCTGCAATATTTCCAGGAACTTTTCCTAGCTGAGCAGAGGGTATGGACGACAGGTGCCAGGTTCTTCTGCTTTAAGCAGCTCCGCTCTCCCGTCTCCCCCACCGCCCGGCGCATACGCCCCCCCCCCCAAATCACTCTTGAATTCCGAAGTTGGGCTTCTCATCTCGCATTGATTTTCACAAACCCCAGAACTTTTCCTCGGTGTTCCTCGGTAAAGAAGTTTTATTAGCTTTGGCTAGTTTGCAAAGGACCACACCTGCTCTTTAAACACCACAGCGAAAGATTGAAGAAAAAAAACCTAAAAAGATATTTGTTACAGTTTTAGCAAACGTAACGCTGAGACCGTTCGCTTTGCTGTTGCAGTGTTTTACGTCTGTGCCTTTTAGGGCTTTTATGATCCTTGCGTCGCTGTTGTACCTTCTAGTATTTTGACCCCTGAGGAAGGCTTGTTGCCAAAACACAGACCATGTAGGGTCCCAATAAACTTGTTTTGATGCTCCTACATCCTATTTGGGCTGGTCATTTGGAGTTGGTTTGGCTTCCACCCTTGTGTGTTCTGCTTCCTTCTTTGTGGAAGGTGTGGACACCCCCCTCCCCCTTTGCTTCCCTCCATACTGTGTACAACCACCATCTTAAACTCCGGAAAGGGTGTTGAGACTGGACAAAATAAATAGAAGTGATTTTGTTGAAAAGAATATTTCTTAGAGCTATGAGGAGTATGTTATAAGAAGAAAACAGCGAAAAGCGGAACAGAAAGTTCTCTTACCCCGGGAGACAAATGCCTTCTGCTAATTGTATTGATTTAATCATTTATTGGGCTTTATTAACTACCTTTCTGAAGAGATTAATTAAGGGCCCCTTTTACTAAGATGAGTAAGCACCTACATTCGCCCAAGGTGCGCCAAATTGGAGTTACTGCGTGGCCCTTGCGGTCATTTCAATTTTGGCTTGCGTCCGCTATGCACATCTGAAAAATATATTTTATTTTCTGGCGCGTGTAGTGGACACGCGCCAAGTGGCATCTGACGTGCGTAGGTCATTATCGCCCAAATTCTTTACCGCTAGGTCTATGGATGGTGGTAAGGTCTCAGACCCAAAATGGACCCGGGGCAATTTTGATTTTGCCGCACGTCCATTTTCGGCAAAAAAAAAAAAGGTATTTTTTTTTAGGAGCGCTGAAAAATGGATCTGCGCGTGCCCAAAACCCAAGCCTACACTGCTGCAAGCCATTTTTCTCCATGCCTTTGTAAATGGACCCCTAATTTCTTTGTACACTTTTTGTTAATACATCTTAATCAACGGTAGAGAAAGTTGAAAACCATTATAGAAGATCATACATCTATTCTGGATGACCCTTAACCAGTCAAGTTTCCCAGAGATCCTCAATGAATATCCATGAGATACATTTGCATACAGTGGAGTAAAACTCGATTTTTAGAAGGCATTTGATAAAGTCCCTCATGAGGCTCCTCAGGAGAAAAAAGTCATCGGATAGGAAGTGATGTTCTATGGTTCAAAATGTTTTGTAAATAAATAAATAATATTCTGAACTGGAAACCGGTTGGAAGACAGGAAATAGAGCACAGGACTGAACGGTCAGTTTTCTCAGTGGGATGCCCCGGGACCAGCGCTTTTCACCATATTTATAAATGATCTGCCACGTAACCTGAAAGCGGTCTATGAATTGACCAACTTCCGGAAACTGCTACAGACCCATCTCTTCGACAAGACCTATCACAAAGACCAAGTCATCTGAAGTTCCGACATTTAACCCTGAATGTAAATTAATGCCTTCTGGTTTTTTTTTCTCTTAATATTATGTAATACATTACCATGTAACCCAAATCCTTCTGTAACACCAACCTGCTTATAATCGAACGAGAAAAACGCCCAAGTTCCGACCTAAATTGGGAGATGGACGTTTATCTCACAAAAATGAATAACGCGGTATAATCGAAAGCCGAACTTGGACGTTTTCAACTGCACTCCATCGCGGAAGCGTACAAAGTTCACGGGGGCGTGTCGGAGGCGTGGTGAAGGTGGGACTGGGGCATGGTTATCACCCGAACAGAGATGGGCGCCTTTCGCCGATAATGGAAAAAAAGTATGCGTTTGTAGATAGAATTTAGGGCACTTTTCCTGGACCCTGTTTTTTCACGAATAAGGCCCCAAAAAGTGCCCTAAATGACCAGATTACCCCCAGAGGGAATCGGGGATGACCTCCCCTGACTCCCCCAGTGGTCACGAACCCCCTCCCACCACAAAAAAATGATGTTTCACAACTTTTTATTTTCACCCTCAAATGTCATACCCACCTCCCTGGCAGCAGTATGCAGGTCCCTGGAGCAGTTGTTAGGGGGTGCAGTGGACTTCAGGCAGGTGGACCCAGGCCCATCTCCCCCTACCTGTTACAATTGTGCTGCTTAATGCTTATTAGTCGTCCAACCCCCCCAAACCCACTGTACCCACATGTAGGTGCCCCCCTTCACCCCTTAGGGCTATAGTAATGGTGTAGACTTGTGGGCAGTGGGTTCTTGAGTGGGATTTGGGGGGCTCAACACACAAGGGAAGGGTTCTATGCACCTGGGAGCTCTTTTACGTCACCCAATCCACACATTCACATCACATTACTGCCTTCAGCAACATAGCCGACGCGACAGTCGGTTTGGGCAGTCGGTGCTGCAGAGTCTGTTTGGGGTTTAGAATCCAACTCCACCCCCTAGGCCTTTTTTGTTTTTGTAAAAGTGCCCCCTAGGGTGCCCGGTTGGTGTCCTGGCATGTGAGGGGGACCAGTGCACTACAAATCCTGGCCCCTCCCATGAACAAATGCCTTGGATTTATTCGTTTTTGAGCTGGGCGCTTTCATTTTCCATTATCGTTGAAAAACAAAAACGCCCAGCTCACAAATTGTCGAATAAAATATGGACGTCTATTTTTTTCGAAAATACGGTTCGGTCCGCCCTTCACGGACCCGTTCTTGGAGATAAACGCCCATGGAGATAGACGTTTTCGTTCAATTATGCCCCTCCAAATGTCTACTCTCCTCACTTTTCCACTATCCATGATCTATTGTAAGCCACATTGAGCCTGCAAAGAGGTGGGAAAATGTGGGATACAAATGCAATAAATAAATAAATAAATCTGGAAGTGGGACCAAGGGAGGTGATTAAACTCTGCAGATGATGCAAAATTATTCAACATGAGCAGACCGAGAGGAACTGCAAAGGGACTGAGGGACCTGGGCAACGAAATGTCAGATGAAAGTGGGCAAAACAATCCAAATTCTAGGCACAAGATGCTGGATTTCATATTAGGAGCTGCCACCCAGGAAAGGCATTTGGGAGTTAATGAGGGCAAGAGGTTACTCAGAAAGATGTACACAAGTTTTGTTTATTTTTTGTTTGTTTGTTTGTTTGTTTCATTTATATGGTACTTTATGGGTTAGCTCCACCGCATTTTGTTAGATTACTTTTAATTTCTGTAAAAATACAGGGTTACCAGAACAGTGGCTTTGTGTAGTTTTCCTTCTTGGAAGATGATGAAAAGAATTAGGCTATTAGACAATCTCTTTTCATTCTAAGCCACTAGTCTTGATAAAGATATTCAAGCTTTTTTTGCTTTCTGCCGCAAGTTATAGTCAGTTGCGAAAACAAATCAAAATGTATTTATTAGGACTGGACTAGTGGTTAGAGTGGTGGACTTTGGTCCTGAGGAACTGAGTTCAATTCCCACTTCAGGCACAGGCAGCTGCTTGTGACTCTGGGCAAGTCACTTAACCCTCCATTGCCCCATGTAAGCCGCATTGAGCCTGCCATGAGTGGGAAAGCGTAGGGTACAAATGTATCAAAAATAAAATAGATACTATTGGAGATTCTAAATGGAATGTTGCTACTATTGGAGATTCTACATGGAATGTTGCTATTCTACTAGCAACATTCCATGTAGAAGGCTGCGCAGGCTTCTGTTTCTGTGAGTCTGACGTCCTGCACGTGCAGGACGTCAGACTCACAGAAGCAGAAGCCTTCGCGGCCACATTGGTGATCTGCAAGGGCCGACTTCTACATGGAATGCTGCTACTATTGGAGATTCTACATGGAATGTTGCTACTATTGGAGATTCTACATGGAATGTTGCTATTCCACTAGCAACATTCCATGTAGAAGCCTGCGCGGCCACATTGGTGATCTGCAAGGGCCGACTTCTACATGGAATGTTGGTAGAATCTCAAATAGTAGCAACAGTGGAGGAGTGGCCTAGTGGTTAGGGTGGTGGACTTTGGTCCTGGGGAACTGAGGAACTGAGTGCAATTCCCACTTCAGGCACAGGCAGCTCCTTGTGACTCTGGGCAAGTCACTTAACCCTCCATTGCCCCATGTAAGCCGCATTGAGCCTGCCATGAGTGGGAAAGCGTAGGGTACAAATGTATCAAAAATAAAATAGATACTATTGGAGATTCTAAATGGAATGTTGCTACTATTGGAGATTCTACATGGAATGTTGCTATTCTACTAGCAACATTCCATGTAGAAGGCTGCGCAGGCTTCTGTTTCTGTGAGTCTGACGTCCTGCACGTACGTGCAGGACGTCAGACTCACAGAAGCAGAAGCCTGCGCGGCCACATTGGTGATCTGCAAGGGCCGACTTCTACATGGAATGTTGGTAGAATCTCAAATAGTAGCAACAGTGGAGGAGTGGCCTAGTGGTTAGGGTGGTGGACTTTGGTCCTGAGGAACTGAGTTCGATTCCCACTTTAGGCACAGGCAGCTCCTTGTGACTCTGGGCAAGTCACTTAACCCTCCATTACCCCAGGTACAAATAAGTACCTGTATACAATAAGTAAGTTGCATTGAGCCTGCCATGAGTGGGAAAGCGCAGGGTACAAATGTAACAAAAATAACTAGTTTGGAGTATTACATTTACATTTTCTGGTTTAAGTCAGCAATTGTACATTAACGTAATGATTAAGGGGTCTGATTACTAAGCCACGCTAGCTGCTTCCGTGCGGCATTGCGGACACAGGATCCGTTGCATCCTTTCTAGTTCAGGACTGGCCACTGTCATACACAGGACACTGGGTCTGATGGACTCTTGGTCCGACTAGCGTGGCACATCTTCTGATCTTATGTATTCAGAGATACAGACACTGTTTGAAAGCCTCTGGCCTGTCTGATTATTTAACAAGTACTTCTAAAACCCTCTCTGCCCTCCTCTCCTCAGCAACACTAAAAAAAATTATACAATGCCAACCCCATGTATTTCTTCTTTTTCTTTTAATATACTGCCTGCAAGCCCAAAAACTATCATCTATCATATGTTGCAAACCCAGCTGCTCATTTAAGGATGGCATAACTGAAATGCCACTTCCCCGTGTGTGAGTTTAAAAATAGCTGCTCTGTTATGTAACTTGGAGGAAACTGTCCCCAGCCTGCCTCCAAAGGCTGACCTGCTCTGTTTATGCATACCAAGGTCTGGTCTGGGAGGCTTGTCCAGGTTTGGAATGTGCTTGTAAAGCTGATAATTATATTCTAAGATTTGGCTTTGCCTGTATACTAGGGTTCAGTTACAAGATGGTGAAGTAAGATCATTGTAGTAAAGCTTGGAATAGGCATGCGAGGGAGAAAGCCACAGGCAAGCCTCCTTCATCGTGATGCGCAACTGCCCAGGTGCGAGTGTACAGCTATAATAACTTTATTCCAGGTCTAATGCGGAAGTGGATAGGGAGCCAGTGAAGCGACTTGAGGAGAGGGCTAACGTGAGTATAGCGACTCTGGCGGAATATAAGACGCGCAGCAGAGTTTTGGACAGATTGAAGAGGAGATAGATGGCTGAGCGGGAGACCAGCGAGAAGCAAATTGCAGTAGTCTAGGCGAGAGGTGATAAGGGTGTGGGTGAGGGTTTTGGTAGCGTCCTCGGAGAGGAAAGGGTGAATTTTGTTAATATTATAGAGAAAAACGACAGGTTTTTGGCAATCTGCTGAATATGAGCAGAGAAGGAGAGAGCGGAGTCAAAGATGACTCCAAGGTTGCGCGCAGACGGGACAGGGAGGATGAGAGTGTTATCTACTGAAATAGAGAACAGGGGGAGAGGAGAGGCAGGTTTAGGGGGAAAGATGAGAAGCTCGGTTTTGGTCATGTTTAGTTTCAGGTGGCGGCGAGACACCCAAATAACTGGCAAGATCCCCAAAAAGTACAAAACATTTTATACTGCTTATCCCAGAAATAGTGGATTTTCCCCAATTCCATTTATTTGTTGTTTATTTGTTGCATTTGTATCCCACATTTTCCCACCTTTTTGCAGGTATAATTTAATAATGGTCTATGGACTTTTCCTTTAGGAAGCCGTCCAAACCTTTTTTAAAGTCCGCTAAGCTAACCGCCTTTACCACATTCTCTGGCAACAAATTCCAGAGTTTAGTGACCACTGGGGGAGTAACGGGAGGTCATCCCCAATTCCCTCCGGTGGTCATCTGGTCATTTCGGGCACCTTTTTGTGCCTTATTCGTTAAAAAAACAGGTCCAAGTGAAAACGTCCAAGTGTTCGTCGGGGACGTCCTTGGTTTTTTTTTTATTATGGGTCAAAGATGTCCAAGTGTTAGGCACGCCCAAGTCCCACCTTCTCTAAGCCTCCGCCACGCCCTCTTGAACTTTGGACATCCTTGCGATGGACTGCAGCTGGAGACGTCCAAAATCAGATTTCAATTATACCAATTTGATCGTCTCTGGGAGAAGGACGTCCATCTTCCGTTTTATGTCGAAAGATGGACGTCCTTCTCTTTCGAAAATGAGCCCACAGGTCATCCATCACGTTATGTGGAGGATGAGAGCAACTTAAGATGTGTGGACAGGAGACATTTACCCAGCAGACATTGTAGCCTGTTCCATGTACCCAGGGAAGATTCGCATTTAGCGTGCAAAGGGTGTATAGATGTGGCTCACACTTTTTTTTTGTAGTAATTCAAGGTAAGTTACATTCAAGTACCAGAGCGCTGGCAAACTAAGGGGGTCTTTTACTAAAGCTTAGCTTGAGTTATCTTCAGCAGGGCCCAAAGGAATATAAAGAAGTCCCAAAGCGCCAGTAGTGGAAATCCTCTTCCATCTGATGCCAGGCTATGACTGCACTGCCCCCCCCCCACCCAGTTTTTTGTGAAACTGAGTATGCATGAGGGAGGCCCCACCCCCACATATGTGTGAAAACTGAGCATGTGTAGGGGGCGGGCCTCTCTTTTGTTTGCTCAGTTTTATGAAAAGTGAGCATGTTTGGGGGGGGGGGGGTCTTGCACGGTGGTGGCCCAGGCAAAGCACCACCAACTGCCACGGAGGAGGGCTTCAGCTAGTGGGCCTTGGGGACCCCCACCAGCTCAGGTAAAAGGGATCATGGGAGGGGTCAACATTTTGTGTCCCTTCATTTGGGATCAGGCCTCCTCCGAAATCCCGTGGTCTGGTTACTCGCCTGCTATACAGTTGTAAGAGAATGAGCTCCAAGCTTAGCAACTGAAGTGGGAGCATGAGGTGAACAGTTATGATTAATTAGACAAGGCTTGGATGACTCTATTATAACTTGTCATAACTGAGTTGTTAATAAAGCTGTGGCCTTTTGTATAAGCAATTATATTTCCTGGTGTGTCCTCATTGAAGAACTGTAACAACAAATGTGATTTATAAATCCTGCAAGGCTGCAGGATGGATAATCCCAACTGCCTATATTATGTAACCGGGCTAGAGGTATTTAAATGTCTTTGGTCATATCTCCTGTCGCCCACTTTTCCGTCAGGGTATACAGGATCTTAAGTTTGTCTCCATATGCTTTATGAAGAGGACCATTGACCACATTAGTAGCCACCTTCTGGATCGATCCCATCCGGATTATATCCTTTTGAGGTTCGGTCTCCAGAGCCATTCTGGCTAGCTGTAAAACTCAGTAGTGAGGTAGGATGTAGGGGCAGTGGAGGACACTGAATCATTTGTGCTGAAAGGCTGCAGAAGGACCGGGGCTGAGAAGCGATGGGAGAGCTTTAGCCTTACAAAGCTGCAGGATGGCTAACGTGTGGGTAGCATGCGCCAAATCGGCACTACGCACCCGGTGGTAATACTGAGTTTGGCGTCTGCTGAATTCTGCAGTAGAAAATATTTTTCTATTTTCTACTGTGGGGAAGTTCCTGATGGTAATCAGCAGCATGACCACATAGTAACATAGTAAGTGACAGCAGATAAAGACCTGAACAGCCAATCCAGTCTGCCCAACAAGATAAACTTATTTTACATGGGATGTGATACTTCATACCCAAGTTTGATTTGTCCTTGCCTTTCTCAGGGCACAGTACTGTTCTTGTACTAAAAGTTCTGAAGCTAATGTCGAAGCCCTCTTAAAATTTACACTCCAGCCCATCCATATCTATTCAGTTACTATCAGGGTGTCTGCCCAGCACCGGTTTAGCTTCCCAATTACCAGCGTCGCTACCCAATCTCCGCTAAGATTCCATAGATTCATTCCTTACACTCATGCCCATCCATATCTATTCAGTCACGATCAGGGCATAGACTGTAGAAGCATTGGTTTTACTCTCCAATTACCGGCATCGCCACCTAATCTCCACTAAGATTCCATAGATCCATTCCTTCTAAACAGGATTCCTTTGTGTGTATCCCACGCATGTTTGAATTCCATTACCGTTTTCATCTCCACCACCTCCCACGGGAGGGCATTCCATGTATCTACCACCCTTTCCGTGAAAAAATACTTCCTGACATTACTCCTGAGTCTGCCCCCCTTGAACCTCAATTCATGTCCTCTAGCTCTACCACTTTCCCGTCTCCAGAAAAGGTTCCTTTGTGGATTAATACCTTTCAAATATTTTGGTGCACACTGCATGGTTACCGCGCAGGTACCACATGAGCCCTACTGCTAGGTCAATGATTGGTGGTAAGGGCTCAGGCCGTAAATAGCTCCGCACTAGTTTTAATTTTTGCACATGCCTACTCCTTGGCCCGTTAAAAATTGGCCTTTTCCCTAGTCACAGTAAAAAGTGGCTTAGCACGTGCCCACACTACCACAGGCCACTTTTTACCACGGCTTTGTAAAAGGACCGCATAGACTAATGAAAGTCAGAAGGTGCCAGATTCTAGGACTGCCAAGGCCTGCTTTGCCTGAGGAAGGACTTCTGACGTCTTTAAACCCCCTTCAACAATCACCTCTGTTCAATTCCTTTACTCATTCTCTGCTAACTGACTTCATTATGTTCAACTTTATTTTTTAAAATTTAGCTTTTATGGCCGTCACAATATGCAGATTCTGACCCTGCAAGTGACTAGCAGACTTTTAAGAAAGCGGTAAGATGTTTCAAGTTTTATTTAAAATTCGATATGCCACCCATGGGAGTAACCTTCTGAGCGGTTTACAATACAAAATTATATATATAAATAAAATAAAAAATAACTCCAGGTACCATAGGAAAGAATAAGACAAGGACAAGCCCTTTACTTTTTTTCTCCGTATTTCAATTATTTGGCTTAAACAGCTAAGTATTTAATTACATTTGTTCCTAACTCAAGTTTTACCGGTCTTAACATTATATGATGTATTTTACTTTCTGTGAACATATTTTGAACATAGGAGTGGCCTAGTGGTTAGGGTGGAGGACTTTGGTCCTTTGGAACTGAGGAACTGAGTTTGATTCCCACTTCAGGCACAGGCAGCTCCTTGTGACTCTGGGCAAGTCACTTAACCCTCCATTGCCCCATGTAAGCCGCATTGAGCCTGCCATGAGTGGGAAAGCGCAGGTTACAAATGTAACAAAAATAAAATAGATACTATTGGAGATTCTACATGGAATGTTGCTACTATTTGGAGATTCTACATGAATGTTGCTTCTATTGGAGATTCTACATGGAATGTTGCTATTCCACTAGCAACATTCCATGTAGAAGGCTGCGCAGGCTTCTGTTTCTGTGAGTCTGACGTCCTGCACGTACGTGCAGGACGTCAAACTCACAGAAGCAGAAGCCTGCGCGGCCACATTGGTGATCTGCAAGGGCCGACTTCTACATGGAATGTTGCTAGTGGAAAAGCAACATTCCATGTAGAATCTCAAATAGTAGCAACAGTGGAGGAGTGGCCTAGTGGTTAGGGTGGTGGACTTTGGTCCTGAGGAACTGAGTTGGATTCCCACCTCAGGCACAGGCAGCTCCTTGTGACTCTGGGCAAGTCACTTAACCCTCCATTGCCCCAAGTAAGCCGCATTGAGCCTGCCATGAGTGGGAAAGCGCAGGGTACAAATGTAACAAAAAAAAAATTCATGTTTTTCTAATTGTTATGTAAGCCACATTGAGTTCTACTCAGGCTAATGCGGGATATAAATGTCATAAATAAATAAAAAGAAAGAAAGAAATCTAGACAATACAGTATAATATCAACCACAGCATAACATTTTAACATATTATATCATATCCAGCGCTGACAGCCCTGGCCCCAATCAAAGAACCAGCGAACATCGTGGAGGAAAAAGAAAAAAAAAAAAAAAACAGATGTCATCATAATTAATTAAGTCTCAAAAGCTTCTTGGAATAAATGTGATTTTAGGAGTCACTTAAACACACAAAAAGACTCCTCCAAAAGAAAGCGGGCCCAGCAATCGAAACATCTTGGTTCCCATAGTCCTCAGACCAAAGGTCCGGAAAGATGGGACTATTAAGCAATTTTGAGAACTGGATCCCAGAGACTGCACTGGGACGTATGGAAATAACAGATGAGCTAGATATGATGGAATCCCGAACGATAGGCCTTAAGAACCAAACAAAGACGTTTAAACTGCATCCTAAAAGCAACAGGCAACCAGGAGTAACATGGTCATATTTATGTGAATTAGTTAGCAGCTTAATTGCCACGTTTTGGACTATTTGTGATCTCTTAATGTCAGATTGACGCATAGCATTGTAAAGAGCATTGCAAGAATGAAGCTGGAATTTACACAATATAAATAATATACATTGTTCCAAACATTGTGAAAGCAGATATCTTGGTGAGGGTTAATAATTTAAACTAAACTGAAGCCTCAACTACCCCGAGGAAAGTCCTGGACTTTTATTATAACCTCAGTGAGGTGTCTATCACTGGCTTCAGTCCTGATGTAAAAACAACAGTGGAAAACAACTCCCTGTATCAATCCCAGGGAGAAAAAGCCACCGTTGAAAAAACCAGCTAGGACTAAACTGAGGAATGGATCCTCAGGAGCTTAGTCAAGATCGGGAGGCGGGGCTGGTGGTTGGGAGACGGGGATGGTGCTGGGCAGACTTATACGGTCAGTACCAGAGCCAGTGGTTGGGAGGCAGGGATAGTGCTGGGCAGACTTATACGGTCAGTGCCAGAGCCAGTGGTGGGAGGCGGGACTGGTGGTTGGGAGGCGGGGATAGTGCTGGGCAGACTTATACAGTCTGTGCCCTGAAGAGGACAGGTACAAATAAAAAGTAGCACATATGAGTTTATCTTGTTGGGCAGACTGGATGGACCATGCAGGTCTTTTTCTGCCGTCATCTACTATGTTACTATGTTACACCTTAAATCACCATGAAATCTACTTATCACAGTTCCCCATCACTCTGAAAAAAATACAATTCCCCAAAAAGTAAAGCAATATTTACAGAAGCCTGACCAGAACACTGAATAATCAAGTTCGCCAACATCCCAAATCATCAAAGCTTCCAGAAAAAACCCCGACAAGGGGCCCTCTCGTTTCACCAAAGCTGCGTCAGGAGGAGGAGATAAACATTCAGTCTGTAAGTACACAAGATGGTGACGAGTGTTGACTAAGACGCTGCCGCAGCTCAACCAATCACTGAACAGAAGGATCCAAAACCAGCCACTAGACTAAGGGCCCCGTTTAAAAAGCGGTGGTAAGTCCAACGCGGCCTTACCGCTTGCTAAAAAGGAAGGACCGCCGGGCTACCGCAGCAGCCCGGAAGTGGTTCCCAGCACGCCATCATATTCAGTGCCACAAAAATGTTTTTACTTTTTTAGTGCCGGTTTGCACCCGGTGGTTACCGCCGGATTAATGTGGGAGCCCATACCGCCACCTCAATGTGTGGCGATAAGGGCTCCCCCCAAAATGGCCACCAGGCAAGTGCTTCACTTGCCGCACGGCCATTTCCTGAAGAAAAAAAAAGAAAGACCTGACTTTTACCCACTGTGATAAAAGGGAACCTCCGCGCAAGTCAAAAGCATGTGCCGGGACCAGCACAGCTTGGTAAAACGGACCCTAAAAGAACGCATCCCATTCTATAGGTCCTTTAAGACCCAGCGGCTGCATCGCCTGCAACTTGGATATCCATCGTTGTTCACGCTTATTGACTAGTAATTGATCCATAGCCATGCATTTTAGTTCACCAAGTGGAGGAGTGGCCTAGTGGTTAGGGTGGTGGACTTTGGTCCTGGGGAACTGAGTTTGATTCCCACTTCAGGCACAGGCAGCTCCTTGTGACTCTGGGCAAGTCACTTAACCCGCCATTGCCCCATGTAAGCCGCATTGAGCCTGCCATGAGTGGGACAAAAATAAAATAGATACTATTGGAGATTCTACATGGAATGTTGCTACTATTGGAGATTCTACATGGAATGTTGCTACTGTTGGAGATTTTGCTACTATTGGAGATTCTACATGGAATGTTGCTACTATTGGAGATTCTGCTGCTACTATTGGAGATTCTAGCTGGAATGTTGCTACTATTGGAGATTCTAGATGGAATGTTGCTACTATTGAGATTCTGTTACTACTATTTGAGATTCTACATGGAATGTTAATGTTGCTATTCCACTAGCAACATTCCATGTAGAAGCCTGCCCTTGCAGATCAGCAATGCGGCCGTGCAGGCTTCTGTTTCTGTGAGTCTGACGTCCTGCACATATGTGCAGGATGTCAGACTCACAGAAACAGAAGCCTGCGTGGCCGTGTTGCTGATCTGCAAGGGCAGGCTTCTACATGGAATGTTGCTAGTGGAGGAGTAGCCTAGTGGTTAGTGCAGTGGACTCTGATTCTAGGGAACTGGGTTCAATTTCCACTGCAGCTCCTTGTGACTCTGGGCAAGTCACTTAAGCCTCCATTGCCCCAGGTACAAAAAAAAACACAATGTCTTATACTTACTTCACAATAAAACAGTAGTAAGTTCACTACCATAACCACACCAAACATTTCCCTCCATGTCTCAAAAACTCTGAAAATTCTTGGAGTTACCATTGATCGAAATCTTACACTTGAAAGCCACATGAAGAATACGACTAAGAAGATGTTCCACTCCATGTGGAAACTCAAAAGAGTAAAATCTTTCTTCCCAAGATCCATTTTTCGCAACCTAGTACAATCAATGGTACTAAGTCACCTAGACTATTGCAACGCACTCTACGCCGGCTGCCGAGAACAGACTGTCAAGAAACTCCAAACAGCCCAGAATACCGCAGCCAGACTCATATTTGGAAAAAACAAAATATGAAAGTGCAAAACCCCTAAGAAAAAAACTACACTGGCTCCCACTTAAAGAATGCACCACGTTCAAGATCTGCACGATTGTTCATAAAATTATTTACGGAGATGCCCCGTCTTACATGCTAGACCTTGTAGACCTCCCCCCCCCCCCCCCCCCCCCAGAAATGCTAAAAAATCTGCCCGCACATTTCTTAACCTACACTTCCCCAGCTGCAAAGGAGTAAAATACAAACTAACACATGCGACCAGCTTTTCCTACATGAGCACGCAGCTGTGGAATGCACTACCAACTAACTTGAAAACAATTAACGAAATAACTAACTTTCGCAAATCTCTGAAAACATACCTCTTCAACAAAGCCTACCCCGAGAATCCATAGCTTAAGTATAACACTTCTCCACCCCACCCTTCCCTGAAAGTCATCTTTTTATAACTATTTGACTAGTTCTTTTTGTTATCCTGATCTTTTGTAACACCAATTGTATCTTTTACCCTGGAATGGCAATGTCATAACAAAACTCTGTAAGCCACATTGAGCCTGCAAATAGGTGGGAAAATGTGGGATATAAATGCAATAAATAAAATAAATATGTAAACCGCTTTGAATATAGTTGTAAAATGCCACAGAAAGGCAGTATATCAAGTCCCATTTCCCTTCTTTTTCCACCGATGCCCTAAAGTGAGATTTCCTTTCTAGTCAATGAAGAAAGATGCCTGGATCTCTGGCATCATGTGTTCCACTGGTATCCTTAAACACTGGATCCTTCACTTAGCCTTCAGAGCAGGGGGTCTGGGTTGTAATCAGGGTCTGGTGGGCCACAGGATATCCCGCTTTTCTTGCAGGTCTCCACAGATGGGTCTCTGACACTTTGCATTGCCTGGGCTCTAGCAGGCTGTGCAGTCATGGGCTAAGAAACTGCATGACCAGTGCAAGATGTCAGAGACCCATCCGTGGAGACCTGGAAGAAAATCTGGAGTTCACTGAGCCCCACCAGTCAAAGCAGCAAACAATGCTTCAGTTTGAGGGGTCTGAACCCAATTTGGGTGGGGCCAGGCCCCCAAGGCCCCCTGTGGCTATGCCTGTTCTATAGAGGTACCCACTGTGATTCAAACTAGGCTCACATTTGCAACACAGGATTCCAAGCTCCTGCAAGCCCACCAACTCCTGGATTCTATATCCTGTGACCGGAGTTGAGTGTGTAAATCAGGTCATATTCTGATTTGCATACACAACTTAATTATCTTAACAAGCCAATCAGCACTGATAATTGCCACTTCACAGGCAATAATTGAACATGTATACCTTAGAGGAAAGGAGAAACAGGGGTGACATGATACAGATGTTCAAATAATCCGCAAACAAACCTTTTCCGGAGACGGGAAGGTGTTAGAATTAGAGGACATGAATTGAGGTTGAAGGGGGGCAGACTCAGGACTAATGTCAGGAAGTATTTTTTCACGGTGGTGGATATGTGGAATGCCCTTCCGCGGGAGGTGGTGGAGATGAAAACGGTATTGGAATCCAAACATGCGTGGGATAAGCTCAAAGGAATCCTGTTTAGAAGGAATGATTCCGTGGAATCTTAGCGGAGATTGGGTGGCAACGCTGGTAATTGAGAAGCGAAACTGGTGTTGGGCAGACCTTTATGGTCTACGCCCTGATCGTAACTGAATAGATATGGATGGTCTAGAGTGTAAATTTTAAGGGGTTTCAACGTTTGCTTCAGAACTTAGTACTAGAACAGTGCTGGGCAGACTTCTACAGTCTGTGCCCTGAGAAAGGCAAGGACAAATCTAACTCAGGTATAAAGTATCACATACCATGTAAAAGGAGTTTATCTTGTTGGGCAGAAGGGATGGACCGTACAGGTCTTTATCTGCTGTCATTTACTATGTTACTATGTTACTCTTTGGGATTCTACCTACTAATTGGGATTCCGGAATCTTGTAACTCTTTAGGATTCCAGAATCTTCAGAACTTAGTACAAGAACAGTGCTGGGCAGACTTCTATGGTCTGTGCCCTGAGAATGGCAAGGACAAATCAAACTCGGGTATAATGTATCACATACCATGTAAAATGAGTTTATCTTGTTGGGCAGACTGGATGGACCCTACAGGTCTTTATCTGCTGTCATTTACTATGTTACTATGTTACTCTTTGGGATTCTACCTACTAATTGGGATTCCAGAATCTTGTAACTCTTTAGGATTCCAGAATCTTCAGAACTTAGTACAAGAACAGTGCTGGGCAGACTTCTATGGTCTGTGCCCTGAGAATGGCAAGGACAAATCAAACTCGGGTATAATGTATCACATACCATGTAAAATGAGTTTATCTTGTTGGGCAGATTGGATGGACCCTACAGGTCTTTATCTGCTGTCATTTACTATGTTACTATGTTACTCTTTGGGATTCTACCTACTAATTGGGATTCCGGAATCTTGTAACTCTTTAGGATTCCAGAATCTTCAGAACTTAGTACAAGAACAGTGCTGGGCAGACTTCTATGGTCTGTGCCCTGAGAATGGCAAGGACAAATCAAACTCGGGTATAATGTATCACATACCATGTAAAATGAGTTTATCTTGTTGGGCAGATTGGATGGACCCTACAGGTCTTTATCTGCTGTCATTTACTATGTTACTATGTTACTCTTTGGGATTCTACCTACTAATTGGGATTCCGGAATCTTGTAACTCTTTAGGATTCCAGAATCTTCAGAACTTAGTACAAGAACAGTGCTGGGCAGACTTCTATGGTCTGTGCCCTGAGAATGGCAAGGACAAATCAAACTCGGGTATAATGTATCACATACCATGTAAAATGAGTTTATCTTGTTGGGCAGATTGGATGGACCCTACAGGTCTTTATCTGCTGTCATTTACTATGTTACTATGTTACTCTTTGGGATTCTACCTACTAATTGGGATTCCGGAATCTTGTAACTCTTTAGGATTCCAGAATCTTCAGAACTTAGTACAAGAACAGTGCTGGGCAGACTTCTATGGTCTGTGCCCTGAGAATGGCAAGGACAAATCAAACTCGGGTATAATGTATCACATACCATGTAAAATGAGTTTATCTTGTTGAGCAGACTGGATGGTCCATTTATTTATTACATTTGTATTCCACATTTTCCCACCTATTTGCAGGCTCAATGTGGCTTACATAGCATTTATTTTATTTTTGTTACATTTGTACCCTGTGCTTTTCCACTCATGGCAGGCTCAATGCGGTAGGCAATGGAGGGTTAAGTGACTTGCCCAGAGTCACAAGGAGCTGCCTGTGCTGGGAATTGAACTCAGTTCCTCAGTTCCCCAGGACCAAAGTCCACCACCCTAACCACTAGGCCACTCCTCCACTCTAGAACCATAAGGAGTTTGCCAAGACCAGTAGAGAAACAAATACAGATTCAGGTCTTTATCTGCCATCATTTACTATGTTACTATGACGCTAATTGGCATTAATTAGAATGTATGCACATAACCTGCTAGGCGTATTCTGTAAAGATCTGCACGTAAATTCCAAGATACAAAACTGAAAAGGGGGCATGGACACGGGCATGGAATGGATGGGTCTTGGGCATTTCTAAAATCTATGTGCACTGATACAGAACATACCCGCTCTGCACCTTCACTAAGCCGCGTAGGCGTTTACATGTGCCCAACATGCGCCAATTCAGAACTGCAGGCCGGCTACTGCGTGGCCCGGGCAGTAATTTCATTTTTTATGCACGCCGGAAAATTGTACACGTGCTGACGATTACCACCCAGTTAACACGTCAGATCTTACCACTATCCTGCTTATAATCGAACGAGAATAACGCCCAAGTTCCGACCTAAATCGGGAGATGGGCGTTCTTCTCACAAAAACAAATAAAGCGGCATAATCGAAAGCCGAACTTTGGACGCTTTCAACTGCACTCCGTCGCGGATGCGGACAAAGTTGACGGGGGAGTGTCGGAGGCGTGGTGAAGGCGGAACTGGGGCGTGGTTATCAGCCGAACAGAGATGGGCGCCCTTCGCCGATAATGGATGCGTTTGTAGCTAGAATTTAGGGCACTTTTCCTGGACCCTGTTTTTTGACGAATAAGGCCCCAAAAAGTGCCCTAAATGACCAGATGACCCCCAGAGGGAGTCGGGGATGACCTCCCCTGACTCCCCCAGTGGTCACTAACCCCCTCCCACCACAACAAATGATGTTTCACAACTTTTTACTTTCACCCTCAAATGTCATACCCTCCTCCCAAGCAGCAGTATGCAGGTCCCTGGAACAGTTGTTAGGGGGTGCAGTGGACGCCAGGCAGGTGGACCCAGGCCCATCCCCCCCCCTACCTGTTACAATTGTGCTGCTTAATGCTACTAGTCGTCCAACCCCCCCCAAACCCCCTGTACCCACATGTAGGTGCCCCCCTTCACCACTTAGGGCTATAGTACTGGTGTAGACTTGTGGGCAGTGGGTTTTGAGGGGGATTTGGGGGGCTCAACACCCAAGGGAAGGGTGCTATGCACCTGGGAGCTCTTTTACCTTTTTGTTTGTTTTTGTAAAAGTGCCCCCTAGGGTGCCCGGTTGGTGTCCTGGCATGTGAGGGGGACCAGTGCACTATGAATCCTGGCCCCTCCCACGAACAAATGCCTTGCATTTATTCGTTTTTGAGCTGGGCGATTTCATTTTCCATTATCGGTGAAAAGCAAAAACGCCCAGCTCACACCTTGGCGAATAAAGCATGGGCGTCTATTTTTTTAAAAAAATACGGTTCACTCCGCCCCTTCACGGACCCGTTCTCGGAGATTAACGCCCATGGAGATAGGCGTTTCTGGTCGATTATGCCCCTCTATATATGTGAATGGCTGGTGGTAAGGCCTCATGCCCAAAATGGACATGTGCCATTTTTTCATTTTGCCACATGTCCATATTCAGCCCCCCAAAAAAGACCTTTTTGCACGCCAAATACACACGTCTACACTAACACATATACCAGCTCAGGCCACGTTTTGATGCACCGCAGTAAAATGACCCCTCTGTCACCAGCATTTACACCAAGTCTACTTGGCGTAAATACCTGTGACTAAATTTAGTCAAGTGGACGGGCGCTAGGCGTATTCTATAAACCAAGCCTAACTTTATGCCTAGCGTATACTATATGCCTAGGTATATATTTTTGGTTTTGCCACCAATTTTTACGATGACATATATAGAAACCGGCCCCATATAACCAACTGTTCTCGTACTGCTTGCCTCTTTGCCAGTACTACCTTGACCCTGGTGAACAGCAATACTCCAGCATTTCACAATTATGTTACTCCCTAAGCCATCAAGGTTCAGATGCACTGCTAAGCTGAGACACTGAAAGACGAATTAGAGAAATTGTTGTGTTTTTTTTAATTTTTTATTTATAACCATTTAAATTTTTACAAGTGATAAAACAACTTGCTGGAAATACTGAGAAAGTAATATATAGGAATTATTTCAGTCAGGTAATTCTATTCTCTTCCTTAGACCACTAAATGGGGAGAGTGAAACAAGACAAGGAGATCAATTAAACAGTAAACAGAAAAAGAAAACGTGGTATTAACCTGATTATCCCCAGATATTACTCGTCTAATTCATTATTCCACATTGATCATCTGGTTGGCTTCTTCAAGGCCAATACGGTGTATAGTCAAATCATTTCATTGAAAACATACAATATGCCTAGGTATATATTTTTGTTTTGCCACCAATTTTTACGGTGACATATATGGAATCCGGCCCCATATAACCAACTGTTCTCGTACTGCTTGCCTCTTTGCCAGTACTACCTTGACCCTGGTGAACAGCAATACTCCAGCATTTCACAATTATGTTACTCCCTAAGCCATCGAGGTTCAGATGCATTGCTAGGCTGAGACACTGAAAGACGAATAAGAGAAATTGTAATAATGGTACAACAATAGCTTATCAAATATCATGAAACCCTGTGCTCAGTGTGCAGCGGCAGCTAAGAAATCAAATAGAATGTTAGGTATTATTAGGAAAGGAATGGAAAACAAAAATGAGGACATTATAATGCCTTTGTTTCGCTCCATAGTGCGACCGCACCTTGAATATTGTGTTTAATTCTGGTCGCTGCATCTCAAGAAAGATATAGTGGAACTAGAAAAGGTACAGAGAAGGGCGACAAAAATGATAAACAGGATGGGACGACTTCCCTATGAGGAAAGGCTGAAGCATCTAGGGCTCTTCAGCTTAGAGAAAAGAAGACTGAGGGGAGATATGATAGAGGTCTATAAAATAATGAGTGGAGTGGAACAGGTAGACGTGAATCGCTTGTTTACTCTTTCCAAAAATACTAGGACTAGGGGGCATGTGATGAAGCTACTAAGTAGTAAATTTAAAACAAATTGGAGAAAATGTTTCTTCACTCAACGTGTAATTAAACTCTGGAATTCGTTGCCAGAGAATTTGGTAAAGGTGGTTAGCTTAGCAGGGTTTAAAAAAAAGGTTTGTTCGGCTGTAGGCAACCATTAACGACAATCTTCATACCATTAGAAACAATCAACTACTGTTAAATTGAATAGAGATAAAAACTTGGGGGGAGGGCGTTTGGACATGGATATTCACCGGCCTGGAACAAAGGAAAATATGTTGCTAGTCCATGGGCAATGGTTTGAATTCTTTGCACCCCTCTCTGTCTCTGTCCTCCAACCCAGACTGCCCTTGGCTGCCAGCGCACATGTGCATACAAGGAGCTGTGGTGGGCTTCCCAAGCGACAGTCAGCCTTCTGGGATGGAGGTGCTAGGAGGGGTGCCCCCGTCTTAGCATTGTTCATCCCTTCCTCGTCCCGCTTCAAAATGAACAGGAGGTGAGTCTCTTTCAACTGAAGTGAAGGGATAGAGACTGAGGAGTAATGTAAAGAAATACTTCTTCATGGAAAGGGTGGCAGAGGCATGGAACAGCCTCCTGGGAGAGCTGGTGGAGACGAGGATTGTATCTGAATTCAAGAAAGTATGGGAAGAAGAGATGGTGGATGGAATGGTGGGTAGACTGGATGGGCTACTTGGTCTTTCTCATGTTTCTCAAGTGCTCCTTCACTCTGTGGGCAATTTGTGCAAACCAACACAAGAATTATCCCAAAATCCCACCAGTGAACTTCGGAGACCACGTAGGTCTCCTTTCTTCGGATGTCACCAAAGGGTAGCCATCTCATCCCATCTGAGCTTCCGTAAAATGTTACAAACTTGCCTTTTCAAAAAAAAATTCTTACTGATGGATAATTAATTATGTTAATGTGTTATTGATTATCTATATATATAAAAGGCAACCCCAATGTTCTGAAGCCTCCACGGAAGTTGAGGCGCCCGAGATATCCGGTGTACCCTGGAGTGTCTGCACCGCCCTCGCGTCAAAACGTCATGACGCGTCAAAACGTCATGATGTCGAGGGCGGAGCTACTGACACTCGAGGGCCGAAACGGCCCACAGCGAACAAGGCAAGTAGCTTCGAGGGACGGAGGGAGGGGGCCCCTTGCTAGCGCCCGTTTCATTCCGCTCAGAAATGGGCATTTTTTCCTAGTTGTTAACTAAATCTGCTGTGTGACTGCTACAGTCTTTCTCCATTATCTACCTAAAATTTTGCTATCTTGAAAGGTACTAATTTTTCCACATGGGACAGGGCTCTTGCTGTTAGGGCAGAGCCGGGAGTTGCGGTGACAACAGGAAGCGGAAGTTGCTGCTTTGCTATCATGGCGAGCGGTGGAGGGGGGGGGGGCAGCTGTTGATGTTATGCTTTGACAACTGTAGCTCATAAGTGCATAAGTAATGCCACACTGGGAAAAGACCAAGGGTCCATCGAGCCCAGCATCCTGTCCACGACAGCAGCCAATCCAGGCCAAGGGCACCTGGCGAGCTTCCCAAACGTACAAACATTCTATACATGTTATTCCTGGGATTTTGGATTTTTCCAAGTCCGTTTAGTAGCGGTTTATGGACTTGTCCTTTAGGAATCCGTCCAACCCCTTTTTAAACTCTGCTAAGCTAACCGCCTTCACCACTTTCTCCGGCAACGAATTCCAGAGTTTAATTACACGTAGGGTGAAGAAAAATTTTCTCCGATTTGTTTTAAATTTACTATACTGTAGTTTCATTGCATGCCCCCTAGTCCTAGTATTTTTGGAAAGCGTGAACAGACGCTTCACATCCACCTGTTCCACTCCACTCATTATTTTATATACCTCTATCATGTCTCCCCTCAGCCGTCTCTTCTCCAAGCTGAAAAGCCCTAGCCTCCTTAGTCTTTCTTCATAAGGAAGTCGTCCCATCCCCGCTATCATTTTAGTCACCCTTCGCTGCACCTTTTCCAATTCCACAAATCTTTCTTGAGATGCGGCGACCAGAATTGAACACAATACTCAAGGTGCGGTCACACCATGGAGCGATACAACATTATAACATCCTCACACCTGTTTTCCATACCTTTCCTAATAATAACCAACATTCTATTCACTTTCCTAGCCGCAGCAGCACACTGAGCAGAAGGTTTCAGTGTATTATCGACGACGACACCCAGATCCCTTTCTTGGTCCGTAACTCCTAACGTGGAACCTTGCATGACGTAGCTATAATTTGGGTTCTTTTTTTCCCACATGCATCACCTTGCACTTGCTCACATTAAATGTCATCTGCCATTTAGCCGCCCAGTCTCCCAGTCTCGTAAGGTCCTTCGGGGGTGGGGTTATCCTTTACTGATGTTAATTGAAATTTTAAACTTTAATAAATCAAGCTGTGGCCTATGGTTATCCCACAATTGTGTGCAAAAGAGTTATTGAGTGATGAGGTATGGGGGGGAAGCAAGGGTAATTGGGGGGGGGGGATGCCGGGTCGAATGGGTCCCAGCTCCAAGGATTAATGCTGCTTTGGCTTGCACCTGGGCCTTTCCTTCTGACCCATCCCGCCCCCTTCTACTATTACTACTACTACTACTATTTAGCATTTCTATAGCGCTACAAGGCGTACGCAGCGCTGCACAAACATAGAAGAAAGACAGTCCCTGCTCAAAGAGCTTACAATCTAATAGACAAAAATAAATAAATAAATAAATAAATAAATAAATAAAGTAAGCAAATCAAATCAATTAATGTGAACGGGAAGGAGGAGGCGAGTGGTTACAAGTGGTTACGAGTCAAAAGCAATGTTAAAGAGGTGGGCTTTCAGTCTAGATTTAAAGGTGGCCAAGGATGGGGCAAGACGTAGGGGCTCAGGAAGTTTATTCCAGGCGTAGGGTGCAGCGAGACAGAAGGCGCGAAGTCTGGAGTTGGCAGTAGTGGAGAAGGGAACAGATAAGAAGGATTTATCCATGGAGCGGAGTGCACGGGAAGGGGTGTAGGGAAGGACGAGTGTGGAGAGATACTGGGGAGCAGCAGAGTGAGTACATTTATAGGTTAGTAGAAGAAGTTTGAACAGGATGCGAAAACGGATAGGGAGCCAGTGAAGGGTCTTGAGGAGAGGGGTAGTATGAGTAAAGCGACCCTGGCGGAAGATGAGACAGGCAGCAGAGTTTTGAACCGACTGGAGAGGGGAGAGGTGACTAAGTGGGAGGCCAGCAAGAAGCAGATTGCAGTAGTCTAAACGAGAGGTGACTTCCTATTTTCAGAAAGGGGCGCCAGAGGTGAGAAGGAAAGGCCCAGTGCAGGCTGAGGAAGCATTTCAATACACTGCCAGCCGCTGCATGGCGAAGATTTACTGCAAGAAGTGCAGAAGCCATTACGTAACTGGTAAAACGATTGAGGTAAAAAGTCGTGGACTTCATAGATCACTTTTCTGTGGTGCAAAGTGGTTTACATTTATTCTATTCAGCTACTTTCTCTGTCCGTAGTGGGCTCAAAATCTAAGCTTTTGTACCTGGAGCAGTGGTGGGTTCAGTGACTTGCCCAGGGTCAGAAGCAGTTGCAGTGGGATTTGAACCCAGTTTCCCAGATTCTTAGCCAACTGCCCTAACCATTAGGCAGGTCTGTCTATTTCCTTATGGAGTCCCTTTCATATCTGACCATGTTTTAATCATGTATTGTAACTTGCTTTGTGAAGTCTTTTAATAAACATAAACAGGTTCCTCATAAAATCATCCCATCTCAGTGAATAACTGAAGGCAAAGACCAAATGGTCCAGCCAGTCTGCCCAGTACAAAGTTAGGCCAGTCTAGGTAGATGCAGCTTCCATTTTGAATGGAAGGAAGTGAAGATCAACATATTTCATGTATATATATATATATATATAAGGTGATGCTTTTTTTTTTATTGAACTAAATTTGCATTTCTTAACTTTCAGAGAGGTAAAAATCCCCTTTCCTTGGATCATAATAGATTGAGCCTAGGATGGCAATGGTAGAAAATATAAGTCATTTACAAAAATCATCCCAGTAATACTCTGGAGGGAAAAGTGGATGGGGGAGGTAAATTGAGGGGCGATCAGAGGACACTTTTAGAATTTTCTGCTGTTAAAACAGTTTAAAAGACTATTGCAAATCTTTGATCACAGCCTTTCTTGTCTGGTCAATTAAAAGCCAGAAAGTGGATTGCTTCAAATTCTCTTTTGAATATCCTGCTCACAGGATCATTCTGGTCCAGTTAGAACCACTTGCTCAGAGCTGTGTAGTTGAAACCGTATAAATGCGGATTTTAGGTAGATGCACGCACAAAACCCTTCCCCAAGTCAAAGCAGGCAGAGAACACAGCTTTAGATCAGGGGGGTGATACTTTCCTAGTATAAATCTCTTCCAGCTCTGCTTTCTGTGCTTTTTTAGTTTTTTTGGCTAAATTCCAGTTTCCCTCTCACAGTGAAAGTAAAAGGGAAGAGCGGCCAGTTTGGCGCGATGCAGAGGAAGAGGGGTAAAAAGTCCAAAAAGCTTTTTGGCTCCGGAAATTTGTAGCATTTCCATTTCCCCTTTGGCTCTGGACTCCTGGTCATTCCGGATCTGGGATTTGCGTAGGCAGGGTTAAAAATAACAAGGGTATATAAAGAGAGAAGGTGGCTTGTACCAGAGGCATAACAAAAGATTTCACTGGTGACAGAAAGTGCAAGAGGTTTTTATGCGTTATATACATCAAGTTCTATGTACGGATTTGCACGCGTAAACGCCTATGTATGTCTCCAAAATACTAGAAAGATAAGCGAATGACTAAAACTGCTTATGGCAACCCATAGAAGCAGGGAAATCGCAAATTCTACCATTTATCCTAATTGTCTGGTGATGAGGTCTGAATTGTAAGGCGAGACCCCTGAATAAAGGTAACATGATGTCCAAATCCCCTCCCTCACTCTTCAAAGGGGTCTCCAGCCTTCGCCCTCCCTCCCGCGCAATTCAAATATTTTTTAGACCCATTTTATTGCTGTTTGCAGAAGGAACGATGAAAACCAATTAGACAAAGAACAGTACAAAACATTCCTGCAAGTTTCGGGATTTAACGAGTTTTGCCACTCGGGAGGAGAGTCATTAGATAGAGATGAAACGCCGGCCATTTCGTCGGCCTGGCACTGCGCGACATCCTCGATTGCTCCCTCTTAGCACCGGTGCCTCTGGGCTTTTTATTTTGCAAATCAGAAGCAAGAAAGGTGTTAAGCAGGAGAGAAGCATTCTGAGGTCTGCTAGTCGGCTGTTGAGATAAATGTGCTTTTTGTTCAGGGCCTGATGCTCAGGTGTTTGTGCCTTTCTCTTCTTAAATAGGTGCAAATCTGCTCGGAATGTCTTTTAGGGATCGCGTTGCTATCAAGGGGTTTTCCTGGCTTTGGCCTCTTACACACTCAGAAGAGTTTATTGCACAGCCCGTCTGATATAGGTTGGTGTGATAACAGGGGAGGGTATTTAACATGCCTGTAAGGTCTTAGAATTCATTTCCAAGTGACTCGTAACCCTTTGCTCTGATAACATTGTTTTCCTTCCAGAAGGTGAACGAAAGCAAGACATGATAAAAAGAGTTTTTTAATTAATAATGTGGGGGAGGGGGGGAGCTGCTGTGACAGTTATCCCGTGTCCTTGCCTGGGCACCCAGCCTAGCGTTTGGAAGACTTCCTCAATCAAACTGGGGGAGGGGGGGTTGCAGGAAAGAGGCGTTTAAACAGCAAAGCAGAGGCCCAGAACAAAATTCTGTTCTGTGCACGTTAATACCCGGGTGGAAAGGGTGATATCTTGAAGGCAGAGGTAACCCAAATAGTTCAGTGCAATCTTCCCAGCTCGGGTTTACTGGCTTTGTGGGTTAGATAAGCACAAAAGTCACAGATGCAACCCAACTGCAGCTTCCCCCTCCCACCTCGGATCCGAAGTTATGTTATACGTATATCTCTGCTAATAAATAGAGCGAAGCTGGTATTAATCTTGGCGTTTCTGTAGGAAGAAACTTCCATTTCAAGGTTGCTTAAGACACTCGACTTCCTAAAAATGTACAACGAAATAAAACCAAGCACTATCCCAGGCAGAGTAAACAAAGCCAATGAAAAATTTGCAGTCAGCTTGGAATTGGTTCAGCCAGGCAGCATAGTTATAAGAGTGACATTAAAGCTTCTGTAAATGAAGCTGTTTACTTAAGTCTAAGGTGGTTATAAACATGCTGACAGAGGATTAGGAAATCCTCTTGTGTTCCTCCCTCTGCGTCTGGCCATTTTTGGTTAAGGCTTTATGGTTCCAGCAATTCTGTGTCATTTTAATGTACTATATAAGACGATGCAAGCTGCATCTAATGATATCTAGGTGAGATTCCATACACTCTCCTCCTTCCTAAACCATTGGAAAATAAATGTCCTAAAGCTGGTACTGGGGGGGGGGGGGGGGGGTTCACACTTTTCCCATGCATGCAGAAGAATTTGGGCCCCCACCCCCCAATTTCTGTTAACTTAGTGGCCGCCAAGAAAAAAAAAAGACGTTTAAAACAGTGCTTCAAGAGATTCACGAATTTTCTGCTTTACTGTTTCTGAATCACCCATTATTTCGTTTGTTTCCTCTGCAGTTTGGCGTGGTTTTCTCTTGAAGGATTAATTGCATTTGATTAGCCCGAATTTAAGGGCATTTCATGTGACTTTCGCCCATTCTGGTCGAAAGAGACGCGAGAAAAATGCCAGCTTAATCGGAAATGGCCAGAGGACCCTCCCCTCCCCCCCCCCCCCCCCCCCCCCCCCGCTTTCCTAGGCATATTAAAAGTTGGGAAATTCGTTTCATTGAGGTTTGTTTGTTTCGTTGTTGTTTGTTTTTTTTTAATAATTTGTGAATGCCCTCCAGTGATTTGGCTGTAAACCAGCAGTCGTGTAAGGATCCACAACTGTGAACGTTAAAGCACTAACCTATCTGAATTCTGACAAATGCGCGTCTTGTCCTGGGAATCAATCGCAAGGAAGCTGGCATTTATTGGGGAGAGGGTACACTTTGAACTGAAAAGGAGCTGGTGTGCAGAAAGCAGGGGGACCTCGAGGTCCAGTATCTTGCAGGCAGCAGGGATCAATGAAAACCACAAATGTACCAGTGGTTGTTTAATTAGCTCGCAGCTTTCCAGCAGCTACTGGCTTCCATTCAGGAGCTTTACTGTTGCAGGTGAACTTTGAGGCAGTCAGACAGGTACGGAGCAAGAACAGCCCTGGAGAATTATTAACTCTTTCCTCCTTTGTCATTCTCCATTCGTCGCCCCCCTCCCCCTCCCCGGTCTCTTTCGGTGTCTTTGTCTTCTTTCAATTTGATTAGTATTTGATCTGGTCTAATTGTTCTGCCCAGGCATATAATATGCACGCTTATCAAATAGAACCCCCACCCCGGAGGGGGGGCTGGGCAGACAAAATCCTCCCCACAACCCCCAGTCCTGTGTTTTTACCACAGCACCTTCTTGTGAACCTCCTAATGGTGAGAGATGCAAGAATATTCTACTACTACTACTATTTAGCATTTCTATAGCGCTACAAGGCGTACGCAGCTCTGCACAAACATAGAAGAAAGACAGTCCCTGCTCAAAGAGCTTACAATCTAATATTCTCCTCTTTTCAAGCATTCATAGAATCATTTTTGTGCGTTCGTGTGTTGCCGTTCGTCAGAAGTCTTGAACGGTTATCTTTCCATTATATAACGAAAATAACCCGACACTGTTGTACATCGATAAGATATGTACAATCATTTAGCCACTAAAACACGATAAAACTTTTGCAATGCACGCAAAGCAGACTGGGACTCCGCAAGCTTTTTCTTTAATTACTTTCGTTTAACGTAATATCTGGGAAAACTATAAACGAATGAGCCAGGTTATTCTGTGGTATTAAAAAAAATATATATATCTTTGAATACGATTTCCCGACAAAAAAGGGAGGGGTTGGTTTTTGCATATTTGTTTTAATAACTATTCGTTAATGTGGTAACCCACAATTGAGGTATAGAATGTCGGGGAGATCAAAAATGCAACCTGAAGATGAAGGGAAGGATTTGGAGTGACGACTTTGTCAAGGAGTGTGGATTGCTGTTTGTCCGGGTTCTGGTCTGTAATTCGTGGCGTGGAGTGATGCTTTTACTCGGACCCCGCCCATACTTTAATCCCTTGGCATTGTAGAAAAAGCAGATTTGCAGCTGGATTCAGGGGGTAGGAACAGTAACCTTTCTCCTTCTTCTACGCCCCAAACCGGGAGAAAATAGAAAACCCCCGACATACCTCGATAAAATGCATGTGGAAATAAATTATTCTGAGGGGAAATGCCTGGTAGATAGCAACTGAACGGAGATCAGATAACACCCCTGGCTCCCGAGGACAAAATTGCAACCCTTTGCAGTAACGCAAACATTTCTAATGCACAAAACTTTCCAGCTTCGGAGGGAGCTGCAAAAACCACAAGCGTTCAATTAGCAGACCTGCAATTAAATATTGATGGAAGGTTTATGCTTAATTTAGACTATGTTTGGGGGATTTTGGTGATAGGAAATCCCCTCACCTGTCTCCCCACCACTACCACCACTCCAGGATGCTGAAAGTTGTATAAGTAATCTGCGATTTTGGAGAAACAGTAAAATGCCCTGAGAAAGAAAGCAAAATAAAAGCCTGACATTTAAGTCATACGTTTGCAGCTCTGCACTGGTTCAAAGGAGAGGGGACTCCTCTAGCGTTACTGTACAGGTGTAGCAGGCAGGAAATACACCCCCCCCCCCCCTTTAATAAAGCCTCAAACACATTTTGCCCTCTAAAGCATAACTTCGTCAAGCTCTTTGCTCTAGGTCTGTAAAATCTTTAAAAATCCCTGCGCGGAATCTTGAGCTCCTGCACGGACTCGAACAGAACCAGGTCCGCCGAGTGAGGCTCCCTTTCGGGAATGGGCCGGTTCTGTCGGTGCATGGGACATTGCCACGCAGTTTTAAGCAGTAAATACCGGAGGGGGCACGGAGTCATGACCACAGTTCCCCTGCCAGGACGTCTGCAGAAATCCGACGTCTCTCTGCAAGGATTTAAGTGCTGCAGACAGATTTCTGCAAAGCTTTAATATTCGAAGCCCGTACGGTTCATTGTATTGTAAACCTCTTAATTTTCCAAGAACGTAGATTTAGGAAGACTGTTCTGCAGATATTCCCACTGTACTGCCTCTCAAATAAATCTATTTTAATTTGTATGCATTACTGGTGTCCCCTACTCACTGCCATTCCTGCCCTGACGTTCTGGAAATCGAAGTATGTTATCCGTCTGTCACTAAAAGCAAACAAAATAAAGAACATAAATCTGACCTAAATCTGCCCCCCTCCCCCCACAGAAAACCGTGTTCTTTGCTTTCTATTGCTTATTTGTAATATAAACGTCTAAACTGTTTTCAACAATAATTTGTCCCTATGCATATATGACATAGATACATTTATACGTCTAAGCAAGTGTGCATGGAGGAGGGGGGAGGGAGGATTATCTGTATTATTCCACGGTTTATTTCTCGCTACAAACCTGGAGTCTCCTTAGCCAATCAGCGGCGAGGAGGATTGAGAATGTCGAGGGGGGGCGGAGCTCAGTAATTGGTTTTTATGAGTTATGTGCAAACAGCTTAACCTTGGCAGCCAATCAGAAAAGGAGCCTCATAAATATGAATAGAGCCGCTAAGCCAATAGGAGCGTAGTGGGGAGATTAACAAGCTTGCGGTTCCCGTAGGCTCGGGACTTGTTGACAAAAAAGTTGACCAAGGAAGTTTTGTGTGTTGGGGCGCAGGAGACTGGAGTACAAAGTGAAGGTTGGCTTTTTCGGCTAGATCAGTTCCCAGTTGTCCCTGGTGAAAAAGCCCTTTTGTTGGAGGAGGGACTCCAGGATGACTGTGGCTGTGGATGAAGCCATCCTGCCTTCCATTTCTTCCTTCGCCAATATTTTACCTGTGGAAGAAAAGCAAATCGAAATATTGAAGGTAAGTTTTGGAAAGTTACGTTTGGGGTGGGGGTTATTATGCTCTGGTAACAGGTCTCCAGATGATTTGCTAAGAGTTTATACGGACTTCAGAACAAGGCGTTTAGTTATTTTCTCAGAAGCGCCTATAGTAGATGAGATTTGGTTGGGGTAAAATATTGTACAAATAGTTAATCTGGGCAAATTCAACGCCCCCCCCCCCCCCCCTAGTGACTGTCGCGGTTATTCAGACTTTTTGTTTTTTTTCTTTACGTCTAATAGAAATACGTAGTAGTAGTAAATGCGTGATTAGTCGTTCAATCTATTTGCCAGACAACAGTGAGTTTCCAGAATACTACTATTAAACATTTCTATAGCGCTACTAGACTTACGCAGCGCTGTACAAATTAACCCGAAAAGACAGTCCCTGCTCAACAGAGCTTACCATCTAAATTGAACAGACAGGGGTGGGGAAATAGTTTGGGATTTTGTGTTACGGGGCTTGATCAGACGGAAACCGGTTAAAAGAGACACGTATTAAAGGGCTGAGAGATTGTTTGAGGCGCTCTCTTTGTTATGACCTATTCATGAGCGACTCATCAGACAGTGGAGAGAGCAACTAGTCCGACTGGTTTCCAGCCGATAATCTATCCTCACACTGAGCAAATGTTTGGTTACAAATGGGCAGCCTGAAAAGAAACCTGGGAAGCTTTCCTTTCTATTGTCTCTGCTCAGGCATTAAATCTCTCTCTCTCTCTCCTCCTAACGACATTTCGTTACATTTGGCACCTAACCACCACACCTATACTCAGAAATCTAGACTACACCAACTTGACATTTTGTCCTTTAGATTGTAAGCTCATCTGAGCAGGGACCGTCCTTCTTTGTTAAATTGTACAGCGCTGCGTAACCCTAGTAGCGCTCTAGAAATGTTAAGTAGTAGTAGTAGTAGTAAACTTCAACGACTCGTGTCTGCTTCTCTTTTGAACAGAGGATGGTCGGGAATCCAGAGCTGAGAGCCGCCGGGGACATGCGATTTGCCATGATGGAGGGATCGGCCATAAAAAAGGAGGAAGATGACCTGGGCAAGTTCGTGGACTTGGATTTTATTCTGTCCCACATCACCAGCTCGCATCCCGGGAACAACTCGGCCCACGCTGGCACCTACCCTCTTCCGGAGACGCCGGAGAGCTGCACCAGCAACACGTATGACAGCGACGGCTCCTATGCCACCCCCAGCAAGTACGGAGTGGGCAGCTTTACTGGAAGCCCAAACCACAGTTATATGGCTGAGCTGCTGACTCCGGATGTGCCCAGCATGGACATGCCACCCGACTATAGCCTGAAGAGTGCCATGCACAGGCGAGAGTACACAGAACTCAGGGTGCCAGGCATGGCAGAGCCGGTGCAGCGACCTCTGCCGATGGAGCATTTGCATCACCTAGGACATAAAATAAAAAAGGAGCCCCCCGAGCAGCCTTGCATGATGGGGGCGTCTGACTGCATGGGGCCCATGATAGAACAGAAACCTAGCATGGCCCACATGCACGCCCAACTTCACCCCAACCACCCTTTCCCCCACCATCGAGTGAGCCCCCCAGCAGCCACAGAGGACATGGGACCCCAGGACTGTCACCTAATGCCCGAGATGCACTGCCATATGGCCATGCCGCCCCACTACCAAATCTCTGCCCCCTACCCGCCCCATTTTGCCAACCAAGCACAGGCGCAGTTCCACGGACAGTTTGGCTTGTATCAGAAGGTGCAGCACGGCATGGTGCTGACCCCCCCTTCCTCGCCTCTGCTGGATTATTTCCCTGCCATGGCCGCCCCTGAAGACTGCAAACCCAAACGGGGCCGAAGATCGTGGGCCAGAAAACGGACGGCCACCCACAACTGCGAGTACCCGGGCTGCGGCAAAACCTATACCAAGAGTTCCCACCTGAAGGCGCACATGCGCACGCACACAGGTAAGCGCGCAACTCAGCTGGCCGCGCGTATTGCGTCAGACACCAGAGCCATTGGCTAACCCACTTTTAAAACGAGGTAATGATGATGCAGGCTGAAGCTTAAGTCACTTTTAATTACATGTTTCAGCAGGAAGAAACTGGAGAGACTTTAAAGCTATCAGTCATGTAATAAATCTTCTAGCCCGCAAAGGTTATCTGTGCCGTGTGTTTACTTGGTCCGGAAACGATCGGATTTGATATTTGTAACTATCCTAAATATAACAACCTTTTTCTCTTTTCCTTTGCTGTAGGTGAGAAGCCCTACCACTGCAACTGGGAAGGCTGTGGCTGGAAGTTTGCCAGATCCGATGAACTGACTCGCCACTACCGCAAGCACACTGGCCACAGGCCCTTTCAGTGCCACCTGTGTGAGAGGGCTTTCTCCAGGTCTGACCATCTGGCACTGCACATGAAGAGACACATGTAATGGAAGCCACCACGACTACAGATGTACAACCTTGAAAATCTCTATAAAAATATCATAAGACAATTCTATTTATGACAAGATGTAGTATTTTCGTATTGGATTAAAAAAAAAACTTAGCTACTAATTTATGTATATAAAGATATGTATAAAGGTAAAAGTCAGTATTTAAGAAAAGTTAAAATCCCCTCAGCAGATGCATTTTCCACAGCAACATATGTATGATTTTAAAAATCTACGACTATTTTACATTTTAAAAATCAGGTTCGTGGGTGGGGCAGGACCCTAGAGTCAGTGTTAGAGATGATTTTAAGCCTCCAATTCTGAAACTGCCAATTGCTGAATAGAATAATCTTTTACTGGCAAAAGACTGCAAAAATATCCCATACACCTATATTTATATAAAATATACTTTTGTTAGTATTTCTGGAATAATAACGTTTTTAACTAAAAGCTGCCATTTTTTTAAGGTCAAATGTTTAACGTTTATACCAGTCTTCAGCCTTTACCAATGTTTAAACTGAAGCATTGTTGTTCCGTTTCTTTCTTTATAAAAACAAAAAAAAAAATACTCCTTCCTTTCAAAAGGGATCTTACACAAAACCAGGTACTTTCGGAACTGTATTTTCCAACAGTTGTAATATTTTATATGAAAAAGTTTTTTAAAAAAAAAGTATGAATGATCGCCTTCATGTGCTTCTGTTTATACTTGAAATTTTCTTTTGTAAAAAAGAAAACTAAAACCCTTACTGTTGTATAGGCATCCTATACAGTGCTCTGAAAAGCCAATTTGTAAATGAAAAATGTAAAATAATTCTTTTTTTGCAGTTTAAAAGTAGAGAAAGGGAGCGGCGAGATGTGCAATAATTTTGTAAATATTAAGGCTCTGGGTAGCGAGGCTTTCTCTGTACAACCTTCACAGCAAATGTTATTTTATCTGTTTTTGTTTTTTTTGTGGTCTGTAAACGAGCTAAATAAACTGTAAAAAAAAGTATTCGAGTTGATTTTTAATATCGCCGGCTAAAGAGACGAATTTTTTTTATTCATTTGTTTTAACTTAAGGCCATGAGACCGTCGTGGAAAACACGTTTGTTCAACGCACCCTTCAGCTGTCCCTGACGTGCTGGCATTTCATTTACGGCGGGGTGGGGTGGGGGAGGGGTGCTGATAACGATCAGCACAGCAGTGCCCTGCTTTAACCTACATTTTTATACAGGTGGGAGCTGAGGAGTTAGGGCAGCCTGTTTCAACGTTTGGGCTGAAATTTAATTGGGGGGGGGGGGGGGGGGGACCTAACAGGAGCGATCTTAATGGAGTTTATTTTTAACCGGTCTATGAATTTTTCCTCTCTGGTTTATATTGTGTTTTAAATGAACAATTTCTGGAGAAGAAAAAAAAATCAAAGTGGTGGAAAGGAAATGTTTCAATGTATTCTCAGGGTGCTCAGCGGGTAAACTTAAGCGCTGTCAAAATTGCCCCTTGGCTTTCGTATGTTTGGTTAGTCAAGGTGGGTTGTTTTTTTTTTTTTTTTTTGCCTTTTGGCAGGCTGTTTATTAACAGTAAATAGCTCTGCTTCCCCTCCTCCCACAGACGATTAAAAGTGATGCCCAGTTCTTAGCAGGAATCTTGCAGGCAACCTGAAAGTACCGTGTTGCAGCTGAACGAGGAGTGAGTGTGTGCGGATCCGGACAACTGTGGACGCTTTAGCCGGACGACTTCCCGGGCTGGCAGAAAAGGAGGAGCCAGGCTTTATTGTGGGAGATGGGAGTGGGGAGAGAGGCGTATTTTCAAAGCACTTGGAACTTTGGAAGGCTAAGTGCTTTGAAAATATGCCTCAGTGTCTTTTAATAAGCTGAGTCACAGTCATTATAGGGAAGGTGGGATCAAGGGGACCAGCTGGCTCTTATATTAAGGGAATGTAACTTCAGCATGGAAAAGGCTGTCAGAGACTAGTTCAATCTCCATTGAATTGAGGAAGTGTTTCCCACTCCAGAAGGATGTGGCAGGTGAGGGGAAGCTGGAAAGAGTGGCCTCAAATGCCAGCTGTGTCTTTTAGAGAGACTGTTACAGATACAGAATTAAGCAGATCGTCTTTAAAACTCAGAGTTTCAGGGGTTTTCTAAAACAGGGGGCCCTCTCTTCATTCACACTGTGCTCTACCAGTTTACTGGAGGTAAAACAGAAGTTGGTATCTGTTTCTCCCGGATCTTGTCTTTCAAAAACATATCAGCCTAAGGGGGTTATTTACTAAAACTTGGTTGGAGTTATCTGCAGCAGGGCCCATAGGAATAAAATGGGCCCTACTGCAGGTCACTGGAGCTAAGTTTTAGTAAACAAGGGGGGAGGGGTAAGAGAGGCCATGCTGAGTAAAAGTCCAGATCCCAAGTATCCGCAGATCCTCAGATAAGCAGATCTGTTTCTCACGGTTCGTTTCCAGGAATAAAACCAGTGGATCTCCCAAGTCTGCCTGGCTAATGATTTTTGATGGACTTTTCTTCCAGGAACTTGTCCAACCCTCTTGTGCAGCATGCTATGTTACTCTACACTATCTTGTATGTATTTGAATTTCGCTCACACCTGTTTCAGTAGCAGATCAAAGTGAGTTATATTCAAGTAAACTAGGAATTTTCCTACCCCTGGCAAACAGGTCCGCAGCTTAACTGTGCACTAATGAAAAAAAAAATATTTTCCACAAGTTTTTTGTCTTCTGGTGCTTAGTTTCACGGAGTGACTTCTTGTTCTAATGTTGTTCAATGGTTAAACAATTTTAATACTTCTACCCATGTAAGCATGGTATAAATTTATATCATACCCCCCCCCCCTCTCTTTTAAAAGCTGAAAAGTCCTAACCTGTTTAGTTTCTCTTCATAAGGGGGGGGGGGGTGATCCATCCCCTTCATTATTTTACTTGCCCTTCTCTGAACATTTTCTAGTTGCACTGTGTCCTTTCTGAGATGGGATGAGCAGAATTGCCACATTACTCGAGGTGCGGTCGTACCAGGGACTTATACACGGTGCGTTTTTTCTAGTGAAAAAGGTGCCGGTACTCAAATGCCAGGCCACCCTTCAGGGGTAGGGTGATCACTGAGAGACCCACCCCACAATAGTCAGGCCTCCTGCAACCAGTCACAGAATCTGTGACAAGGCAGAATTGGTGTGTAGAGCCTGAGCTCTGTCATTAAAACTTGGGGACCATCAGTCAATTTTAGCAGATAAAGGAAAAGGTGCTGTACTCAGTACCCCCTCAAAAAAAAAAAAATCCCTGCTTATACAGATGCAGAATTAGGGCTTCCTGCATGTTTATTTTCCAGCTAATTAGAGGGAAATGAGAGTAAAAAAAAATCAGCCTTTATCAGTGTTTTTGTGCTAGGGTACAATTGCTGGAATCAAATATGTCACTTAGGAGTTGCCAGCGTAAAAAAAGACTCAAAACTTGAAAGGAAAATAGAAAACAAGCCAGGGAGGGGTTATGCCTATCTGGTATTTATCCAATAAGCATCTGATTTAATGAATTTATTTACTGCTTAGAGGATGTTTTATCAGTGCTTATCAGTTAAAACCTAAAATCAGAAGCTCTGCATAAACATCTACAGAGCAGACAGAATGGGCTTTATCACTCTGGCGTTCTAATTTCCTCTGCATTAGGTTTCACTCATTGCCTGCTGCAGCAGCTCTCAGGGGCAGATGCTCGGAAGCAAATGCGGGTACTAGAGTCCCATTAGCGCCAGACCTGCGTCCACATTTGCAAGCGCTTTACGCTCATAGGGAAGCAACACATGCGCTGAAGAACAGGATGCTATTCCCTCAAATGCACAGCAAACAGCGCAGCTAAGGAGGGTGCCCTTCCCTCCGCAGAGCCTTCGCCAGCTACAGTTTTGAGGCCCCTGCCGGCAAGGCCCTCCCTCTTACTGGCGGAGCAAACTGGAGTGAGGTGAGGGGAGAGAGAAAGTCAAGCCAATAGACATCTGAAAAAAAACATAGTAGGTGACGGCAGAAAAAGACCTCTAGAGTCCATCCAGTCTGCCCAACAAGATAAACTCATATGCGCTACTTTATATGTACCTGACCTTGATTTGTATCTACCATTTTCAGGGCACAGACCGTAGAAGTCTGCCCAGTACTAGCCCCACCTCCCAATCACTAGCCCCGCATCCCAACCACCGGTGCTGCCACCCAATCTCTACTAAACTTCTGAGGATCCCTTCCTTCTGAACAGGATTCCTTTATGTTTATCCCACGCATTTTTGAATTCCGTTACCATTTTCATCTCCACCACCTCCCGCGGCAGAGCATTCCAAGTATCCACCACTCTCTCCGTGAAAAAATACTTCCTGATGTTTTTCTTGAGTCTTCCCCCCCTTCAACCGCATTTCATGTCCTCTAGTTCTTCTGCCTTCCCGTTAGTGATCTGTAACTTGTCGTTAAAATGGTCCATAGTACCTGAAGATTGGAGGGTGGCCAAAGTAATACTAAGTTTTAAAAAGGGTTCCAGGGGTGATCATAGAAATTACAGACTAGTAAGCCTGACTTCAGTGCCATGGAAAGTAGTGGAAACTATTATAAAGAATAAAATGACCGAACACGTAGATAAACATGGTTTAATGGGACAGAGTCAGCATGGGTTCAGCCAAGGGAAGTCTTGCCTCACCAATTTACTTAATTTCTTTGAAGGCGTAAATAAACATGTGGCTAAAGGTCAGCTGGTTGATGTGATGTATCTAGATTTTTAGAACGCTTTTAAAACGATCCACTTTTGAAACTTCTTGAAACTAGAACTTTCCTAAGACTGCACAATGTCTTTGCTGCAGCTGCACATCTTGGCAAGAATTTCCTTGCTGCAGTCCTGGGTTTTGCCATCGACTCATGAGACCCATGCAAGCACGGCAGCCTCCTGACAATTGTGCTGGGCACGTTCCCCCCCTCCCCCCTTGCTTCCCAATGCTCAGCGCTAACAGTGCCACCTAACCCTCTTCACCTTCCAACACAGCATGACTATGATCGAACAGGACAACACGCAATCTTCATCCATTCCGACCCTCCATTTATATCCTCATACGATCACTATACAACTTTGTATTTGTTAACCGTCGACTGGGCAAACGCCTTTGATGGTACTATGGAAGCCACATTGAGCCTGCAAATAGGTGGGAAAATGTGGGGTACAAATGCAACAAATAAATAAATTAGAGTTGAGCATTGGGAAGTCCTTCTTCAGCGCTGGAAGGGTGGTATTTTCCGGCGCTGTTTTATACAGTGCCAGAGTTTCCAGCACCTGCCCATCATTCTCTGTGATGGGCTCCACCTTGAGCTGGCCCTGTCCAGTTGTTAGAAGTAGCAGTGTAAGTCTGTCCTGCTTGTACTGTGCTGTGCTCCCATATCCACTAATAGAGGTCTATGTGGGAGATCTCAGCCCCTGCCTTTCGCTCCCTTTTACCTGAGCCCTGCTTTACATAAGCATCGCCATGCTGGGACAGACCAAGGGTCCATCGAGCCCAGCACCCTGTCACTGACAGCGGCCAAAAGAACGAGCAATTCGTCCCGCCCATCCTAGAAATACTGTATTATTCCCTCGTCCATTCAATAACATTCTATGGTTTTAACCTCCAGGAAGCCGTCCAACCCTTTTTTGAAGTCCGCTAAGTTAATCGCCTTTCCGGCAGCGAATTCCAGAGTTTTAACTACGCATTACGTGAAGAAAAGTTTCCTCCGATTCGTTTTAAATTTACCACACTGCAGCTTCATCGCATGCCCCCTTGTCCTAGTATTTTTGGAAAGCGTAAACAGACGCTCCACATCGACCCGTTCCATTCCACTCATCTTATAGACCTCTATCATATCTCCCCTCAGCCACCTTTTCTGTCTGATCTTTTGCTTTCTTTCTATCGCAGCTTAGCATTCACATCCATCTGCCCCAGCCCTGCCTGTGCTGTTGTTCTGCCTTTCCACATTCTGCGCTGTGTCACTTCTTTCTGAATCGCTTGGGCTTTGCCATGCCTATAGTTCTCCCAGTGAGGCCTCTGACAGTGCAGATGTGTAGCAATTTTTTGATTCTCTCTTGACCTGGGTTTGGTTTCTGTTTGTAAACCATGAATGTCATTGCGTTGTTGGACATCGTGTCCTTATAAATTCTACATTATAAAGGACGAACAGTGTCAGTTTTCACTTACCTCTAGTAGACTGGTTTATTTTCGTTGGCGTTCATAAATACCACAGTGGTAGCAAGTTCCTGTGTTTATTACAGTACACCAAATGCTCAATAAAGAAATAAAACAAAGACAGAATCATTCAGATGCTCAAAATTTATTCCTCAAGTTATCACCTTGGCCTTTGTTTGTTTCTTCTTGGTCTACCATTGTCTACTCCCCCATGACATGACATTTTTTCCTCTAAGCTTATTCTGTTTCTATTTTCCACACATTGACTAGATGGCGGCCATCTTTCTTTCTAGCTATCGGCCTTGTTCCGAGAGAAGTTTCAAGTTTCAATTTTTTTTTTTTTTTAATAAAAATTCTTTTTATTGAAAGCATCACACTCATAATACACTGCAAAGCTTCTTAACAAAGCCAACAGCATATGAAATCATAACTTATAGTCAACACTACTACTACTACTACTTAACATTTCTAGAGCGCTACTAGGGTTACGCAGCACTGTACAAAATAAACAAAGAAGGACGGTCCCTGCTCAAAGGAGCTTACAATCTAAAGAACGAAATGTCAAGTTGGGCAGTCTAGATTTCCTGGGTAGAGGTGTAGAGGTTAGGTGCCGAAGGCGACGTTGAAGAGGTGGGCCTTGAGCAGAGATTTGGTGTAAACTAGTGGATACATAAAACTTAGAGGAAAACTAACCAACAACCTTTGTTTTAATAGTATTTTATGTTTTAGCTATAGTTTTAGTCAAACCATTGGAAGCAGTGGTAAAGCAATCCAACCAAGGCCCCCACCCCCCCAACACACTCACACCCACACCATTTATATCAACGACAGAACATCCCTTAATCACTAAAAGCCATCCAAAAGCCTCCAGTACAGTAAATCTCAAAGTGAAAATGTCTAGGTCCACACCCTCCATCCATTTCACTAAACGCAAGGCTCAAGTCTTCTCCCACTTACCCATCCAGTCAGCTCTCGATTTCCCCGACCACATTATGGGAGAAGGAATCCTCTCCGACTTCCAATAGCAAGCAAGCATAAAATGTGCCATAGCCAAAGATACAATTAACAAACAACGCTGTGAAACATGAAGAGCCTTCAGTAACTTGTTAAACAAATATAATCGCTGGGTCTCATGGAAATTGTACCCCGAGTTTAATCAATATTTGATATACCAGTCTTTTGAAAGATCATTCTGAGCAGTTGCAAAATTATATTCTATAGGTAGCGAGGAAGGAGGAAAAGAAGCTACATCAGGAGTGTAGAGGGGAAGAGATGTGGTCCAGAACTGTGGAGCGACACCTTCATCAGCTCCATGAGGTGTCAGGCGAAAAGTAGAAATGTGCCATAAGCATCCCGAAAGAGAAACATCTTCAGGTCTTCCTTAAATATTTGGAAGGAGCCTTCCAATTGGGGGTGAAGAAGTGGTGGGTCATTCCAGAGGGTAGGTCCTGTGACACTGAAAATCTAGCTTCTCACAGTATCAAGACAGATGATACGAAAGCTGGGGACTGAGACCCAGTTCTACTGCGAGGATCATGGGGACCTATTCGGAGTGTATGAAATAAGTAGTCATGATAAATAAAGTGGGTTGCCAGAGAAATGCACCTCGTGAACAGGTGTAAGTAATCCTACATAAGACAGGTCACCAGTGGTGTAGATGGAGTACAAGAGCCACGTGGACATATCTTTTCGAATTGTACAACTATTTTATGGCTGTATTCTGTACGATTTGTGGTCTTCTAATATCAGAGGCACGTGTGCCGTTACAGTAGTCTAAGTGACTCGTTACCACAGAATGAACAAGTACACGGAGTGCAGGTTGAACGAATAAATTCCAGACAGAAAAGATCGTTCTAAGCCTGAAGAAGCAGCATTGAACCATGTTAGGGTACCTGTGAATGGAGGCTTAAATGCTGATCTAGGGTAACTTCCAATATTGGTAATGAAGATCCAAAAGGTATGCTAACATTTGTGATCAGGACAGAAGTGGACAGGGTCAGGGTCTATTTCCTAGAAAGCAAAACGCCCTTTGACTTATCTTGATTCAATATTAATCTGTGGGTTTTCAGCCTTTCTACGGTAATATTCAATCAACGGTTGAGGGTGGAGATATCATTTCAGTTACTGCAATCTAAAGTCCCAAGGATCTAAATGTCATTAGCATAAACATACGGGATTAGATTCAGTAAATGACACCCAAATTTGGGCACCAAAAAAGTGCGCACTGAGCGCTATTCTATAAACGGTGCTCCAAGCTGGGCGCTGTTTATAGAACAGCGCATAGTGCCAGGATCCGCGCCCAACTGTGGACGCAAGGATTTACACCAACTGAAACCTGGTGGAAATCCTCACGCGTGAATTAGGCTCAAATCCCATGAATTCTACAAAACTGCATGCATCTTTAGCGAAATGCCCACTGACCTGTCCACGCCCCTCCCACGGCCACACTCTTTTTCAATTGCATGCTAAAAGATTTGCATGCGCATCTTTATAGAATCGCGCTTAGCAAGATGCATGCACAAATCCAAATTGTAGCCAATTAGAGCCAGTAATTGATTGTTAGATCCCACTTGTTGCCTAATTGGCTCTTTACTCAAATTGCGTGAGCAAATTGGGCATGCGCCCAAATTTGAGCGCATAATTTTGAGTGCCATATATAGAATCCGGGGGATAGTGTTACAGCTCAAGACTGAGGGTCTCTTTTACTATAGGATTGACACGCAGCAGCAGGCATGCCGTACGCCAATTCAGAACTACCACCAGGCTACCGCAGGAGCCCGGAAGTAGTTCCCAACCCCAGCACGTGCCATTTCTAGTTCTACAAAAATATTTTCTATTTTTGTAGCGCCGGTGCTTACCCAGCAGTAACTGCGCAGCACTGCACGATGCCCGGTTACTGCTGGGTTAGCATGTGAGCCCTTACCACCACCTCAATGGCTACTACTTACTACTACTACTACTTGACATTTCTAAAGCGCTATTCGGGTTACGCAGCGCTGTACAATTTAACATAGAAGGACACCTCAATGGCTGATGGTAAGTGTTCCCCCCCCCCCAAAAAAAAATGACCATGTGGCAAATGGTTCACTTACCATACATCAACGTCAACAGAAGGTAACCACTCCACTGAAGATCAAACGCCAAGCAAAATAATGGAGCCAAAAGACCCTCTCTCAGATGGTGTCCACAACAAAGTCTTTATTCAAATCGATCAAATCAGCGACCCAACACGAGTCGTGTTTCGGCCCTATCGGCCTGCGTCAGGGGTCTATGACAAATAAATATACATTACATGTAAATCAAAATAAATATGCAAGAGCATAACACTCTTAACAGGTCACATATGAGGGAAGTTTCGGCACTCTGAAAATGGTGAAAGCCTGTCTGATTGGGATGCAAAATGTTAGTTTGGGTAAGACAGTCTTCTAGTTGTTCCAGAATTCTGGAAAGAAACAGAAGGTTTGAAATGGGACAAAAGTTCACTCTCCCCTCTGGTCCCGTCCTGCCCTCTTTATCGCATTAGCTTTTGCTTTCGTTTCTGAGTGCAAACAGCATCTTACCTTAATTGTAGTCATTGCAGTTGGACTGGCAGAATAAAACATTTTCAAGACATTCAAATATCCCTTTAGTGCCTGCTTTAGTACCCTAGTGGTTAGTGCAGCAGACTTTGATCCTGGGGAACTGGGTTCAATTCCCACTGCAGCTCCTTGTGACTGTGGGCAAGTCTCTTAACCCTCCATTGCCCCTGGTACAAAATAAGTACCTGGATATATGTAAACCACTTTGAATGTAGTTGCAAAATACCACAGAAAGGCGGTATATCAAGTCCCAGTTCCCTATTGGAGATTCTAGATGGAATGTTGCTACTATTGAGATTCTGTTGCTACTATTTGAGATTCTACATGGAATGTTAATGTTGCTATTCCACTAGCAACATTCCATGTAGAAGCCTGCCCTTGCAGATCAGCAACGCGGCCGCGCAGGCTTCTGTTTCTGTGAGTCTGACGTCCTGCACGGAATGTTGCTAGTGGAGGAGTAGCCTAGTGGTTAGTGCAGTGGACTTTGAACCTGGGGAACTGAGTTCAATTCCCACTGCAGCTCCTTGTGACTCTGGGCAAGTCACTTAACCCTGCATTGCCCCTGGTACAAAATAAGTACCTGAATATATAGAGGGGCATAATCGACCAGAAACGCCTATCTCCATGGGCGTTTATCTCCGAGAACGGGTCCGTGAAGGGGCGGAGTGAACCGTATTTTCAAAAAAAATAGACGCCCATGTGTTATTCGCCAAGGTGTGAGCTGGGCGTTTTTGCTTTTCAGCGATAATGGAAAATGAAATCGCCCAGCTCAAAAACGAATAAATCCAAGGCATTTGTTCGTGGGAGGGGCCAGGATTCATAGTGCACTGGTCCCCCTCACATGCCAGGACACCAACCGGGCACCCTAGGGGGCACTTTTACAAAAACAAAAAAAAAGGTAAAAGAGCTCCCAGGTGCATAGCACCCTTCCCTTGGGTGTTGAGCCCCCCAAATCCCCCTCAAAACCTACTGCCCACAAGTCTACACCATTACTATAGCCCTAAGAGGTGAAGGGGGGCACCTACATGTGGGTACAGTGAGTTTGGGGGGGTTGGACGACTAAGCATTAAGCAGCACAATTGTAACAGGTAGGGGGGGGATGGGCCTGGGTCCACCTGCCTAACGTCCACTGCACCCCCTAACAACTGCTCCAGGGACCTGCATACTGCTGCTTGGGAGGAGGACATTTGAGGGTGAAAGTAAAAAGTTGTGAAACATCATTTTTTTGTGGTGGGAGGGGGTTAGTGACCACTGGGGGAGTCAGGGGAGGTCATCCCCTGACTCCCTCTGGGGGTCATCTGGTCATTTAGGGCACTTTTTGGGGCCTTATTCGTGAAAAAACAGGGTCCAGGAAAAGTGCCCTAAATTCTAGCTACAAACGTATCCATTATCGGCGAAAGGCGCCCATCTCTGTTCGGGTGATAACCACGCCCCAGTTCCGCCTTCACCACGCCTCCGACACGCCCCCGTCAACTTTGTCCGCATCCGCGACGGAGTGCAGTTGAAAGCGTCCAAAGTTCGGCTTTCGATTATACCGCTTTATTTGTTTTTGTGAGAAAAACGCCCATCTCCCGATTTAGGTCGGAACTTGGGCGTTTTCCTCGTTCGATTATAAGCAGGATAGTAACATAGTAGATGACGGCAGAAAAAGACCTGCATGGTCCATCTAGTTTGCCCAAGATAAACTCATATCTTGAATTTGTACCTGTCTTTTTCAGGGCACAGACCGTATAAGTCTGCCCAGCAGTATTTCCCGCCTCCCAACCACCAGTCCCGTCTCCCATCACCGGCTCTGGTACAGACCGTATAAGTCTGCCCTCCCCTATCCTAGCCTCCCAACCACCAACCCCTCTTCCCCCCACCTGCTCCGCCACCCAATTTCAGCTAAGCTTCTGAGGATCCATTCCTGCTGCACAGGATTCCTTTATGCATATCCCACGCATGTTTGAATTCTGTTACCGTTTTCATCTCCACCACCTCCCGCGGGAGGGCATTCCAAGCATCCACCACCCTCTCCGTGAAAAAATACTTCCTGACATCTTTTTTGAGTCTGCCCCCCTTCAATCTCATTTCATGTCCTCTCGTTCTACCGCCTTCCCATCTCCGGAAAAGATTTTTTTGCGGATTAATACCTTTCAAGTATTTGAACATCTGTATCATATCACCCCTGTTCCTCCTTTCCTCCAGGGTATACATGTTCAGGTCAGCAAGTCTTTGGTCATACGTCTTGGAACGCAAATCCCATACCATTCTCATAACTTTTTTTGCACCGCTTCCATTTTTTTAACATCCTTCGCAAGGTACGGCCTCCAAAACTGAACACAATACTCCAGGTGGGGCCTCACCAATGACTTGTACAGGGGCATCAACACTTCCTTTCTTCTGCTGATCACACCTCTCTCTATACAGCCTAGCAACCTTCTCGCTACGGCCACCGCCCTGTCACACTGTTTCGTCGCCTTCAGATCCTCGGATACTATCACCCCAAGATCCCTCTCCCCCTCAGTACCGCCTAACACATACGTCTCTCGTGGGTTTCTACTCCCTAATCACTTTGCATTTCTTCGCATTGAACTTTAATTGCCAAACCTTAGACCATTCTTCTAGCTTCCTCAGATCCCTTTTCATGCTTTCCACTCCCTCCCGGGTGTCCACTCTGTTACAGATCTTAGTATCATCCGCAAATAGGCAAACTTTACCTTCTAACCTTTCGGCAATGTCACTCACAAATATATTGAACAGAATCGGCCCCAGCACCGATCCCTGAGGCAGAGGACCCGCCAGGACCTCTCTGAGCTCCCTCAATATTCTGGGGTGGATCCCGTCCGGTCCCATGGCTTTGTCCACCTTTAGCTTTCCAAGTTGTTGATACACACTCTCTTCCGTGAACAGTGTTATATCCATTCCATTCTCAGGTGTACTTTTGCCAGTCCCTCGCGGTCCTTCTCCAGGATTTTCTTCAGTGAAAACCGAACAAAAGTATCTATTTAGTAAATTGGCTTTTTCTTCATCATTATCTACATAGCGGTTCGCTGTATCTTTTAGTCTCACAATTCCCTTTTTAGTCCTTCTTCTTTCACTAATATACCTGAAGAAATTTTTGTCGCCCCTCCTTACATTTCTAGCCATTTGTTCTTCCGCCAGACGTACCTCTCTCTTGGCTTCTTTCAGTTTCATCCGGTATTATGTAAACCGCTTTGAATGTAGTTGCAAAATACCACAGAAAGGCCGTATATCAAATCCCATTTCCCTTTCCCTTTACAAAGTGTTTTTCCAGAGACAAGCCTGGCTCTTCTCCCAAACCTTTAATACATGTGGTGACTGACTATCCACTCACTCCACACCTGGACTCCTTTGCTGCACATCCTGTAACTTAGAGCAGTTCCTCATATCTTATTCAACTGTACATATAATTTACCTTGAGTTTAACCAACCATCTATGCAGCCCAGTTGACTTTGTACTACTCATCTTGTCCCCTCTGTATATCTTGACTGCAACTGTTTCTTCGGCTACCTGTTAAGATCCTTCCTTGTATTGTCTAAATAGAGTTGGCATCATATCTGAGTTATAGGAATGTCTCCTCTAATGTTTGTCTTTTAAGATATTTCATTTATTTGTATAGTGCTGACATCACGAGTATCGTATCTGTGTTATTTGAATGTTCTTCCAAGCAGGGGCTTAGCCAGACTTCGACGGGAGGGGGTCCAGAGCCCGAGGTGAGGGGGCACGTTTTAGCCCCCCCCCCACTGGTGCCGCCGACACCCCCCCTGCCATTGCCAACACACACACACACCCCGCTGCCACCACCACCACCAAGATTAACCCTCTCCCTGCTGACGACCCTCTCGACCCCCTCCCGCCGCCAACCCTCCCCCGCTGCCGCCTACCTTTGCTGGTGGGGGACCCCAACCCCCGCCAGCTGAGGTCCTCTTCTTCCTTCGTTCTGTTTCTGAGTCTGGATGTCAGACTCACAGAAACAGGACGAAGAGGACCTCGGCTGGCGGGGGTTGGGGTCCCCCGCCAGCAAAGGTAGGCGACGGCAGGTTGGTGGCGGGAGGGGGGGGGTCGAGAGGGCCATCGGCAGGGGGGTCCAGGGCTAAATCTACGGGGGCCCAGGCCCCCGTGGCCCCACGTAGCTATGCCCCTGCTTCCAAGCTGCCTGTGATATCATTCATATTCTGATGACATTTATCATATTTCTGTTAGATGTTTGTTGTGCATTGCTGTTAAATGTTTATATTTCTGATATTGTTCCATGTTAGTCCTATTTCTAGGATTCAATCTGCCATGTCCAGGTTTACCTCATTGACTGTATTTATGCTTATATTTGATCATTTTACTATTGTTATTCAGCAGGGACAGACTGAGGATGGCCTGGGCCCCCTGCTCAGCCGCTGCCCAACACCCCCCCTGCCGCCCCCACCGCCACAGATGCCCCTGCTGCCCCATTCCTACCTCAGGGGTCCTGATGGCCTGGTGGTCTCTGCAGGGGAGGGGGGCATGGCTGTACATCACCATCTGTTCATAAAGGCAGTGAATAAAGGCCAATTAATACATGAATATATACATATCTCTATATATCTATATCTATTGATTGATCAATACATGCATGTCTTGGTAAGTCAGGTCCACACTTACCTCAGGAATTATGTGAAATCTGAGAATAGGGGTATTTTTAAAATTTATGTTAAAGAAAGAATGAGGAGAAAAACAATTAATCTGATGAATTCCCACAGTGAAGAAAATGTATTCTTTTTCGTAGGTCTTTTTGATGCGTTTTTTTTATTTAAACGCTATGAAAGTACTGAATAAAGACAAGCAGGAGAAGAGCCTGGAACTTGCTTAGGCGTAGCTTAATGGTTAGAGCAGTGAACTGAGAACCAGGGAAGGCAGGGTTCAAATCCCTCACTTAACTCTCCGCTGCCTCAAGGGAAAACTGAAGGGCCCTTTTCTAAGCTGTCTTCAGGGCCAGTGCTAGACATGATGGGGCCCAGGGCAGATGTTACAGAGGCGGCCCTAAAGCTTGCTTGCAGGTTATCCCTCTTGCAACTTCAGGCAGGTTTGGGGCCCCTGTTGACCCCCGGGGGGCCCAGGGCAATTGTCCTGTTTGCCGGAGAATATAGTGACAGCAGCTGGCCTTACTTTTTATTACATTTGTACCCTGCGCTTTCCTACTCATGGCAGGCTCAATGCGGCTTACATGGGGCAATGGAGGGTTAAGTGACTTGCCCAGAGTCACAAGGAGCTGCCTGTGCCTGAAGTGGGAATCGAACTCAGTTCCCCAGGACCAAAGTCCACCACTATGCCACTCCTCCACTGTTGCTACTATACGTGGAATGTGGCTATTCCACTAGCAACATTCCATGTAGAAGTCGGCCCTTGCAAATCACCAATGTGGCCGCGCAGGCTTCTGCTTCTGTGAGTCTGACGTCCTGCACGTACGTGCAGGACGTCAGACTCACAGAAACAGAAGCCTGCGCAGCCTTCTACATGGAATGTTGCTAGTGGAATAGCAACATTCCATGTAGAATCTCCAATAGTATCTATTTTATTTTTGTTACATTTGTACCCTGCGCTTTCCCACTCATGGTAGGCTCAATGCAGCTTACATGGGGCAATGGAGGGTTAAGTGACTTGCCCAGAGTCACAAGGAGCTGCCTGTGCCTGCAGTGGGAATCGAACCCAGTTCCCCAGGACCAAAGTCCACCACTCTAGCCACTAGGCCACTCCTCCACTCCATGGAGTTTAAAGGGGGTTTGAACAGATTCCTGAGGGAAAAGTCCATTGAACATTATTACATTTTTTTCGGGGGGGGGGGGGGGGGGGGGGGGGGTTGCCAGGTTCTTGAAGCCTGGCTTGGGCGCTGTCGGAGACAGGATGCTGGGCTTGATGGGCCCTTGGTCTTTTCCCAGTATGGCAGTGCTTATGTTCTTATGCTTACGTTATGTTCTTACCCCTAACACCAGCCTTGGCTGTGTTAGGTGTTAAAATGTGCCTAATGCAGCAAAAACGCACAAACCAGGACGCACTAAGGCGTTGTGTGTTAGATTTGCCGTCTGCGCACACAAATTGTGCTGTATTTATTTTTGGGTATTTTTATGGGAAGGAGTGTGTCAGGGCTAAGAATGACTATAGATGCCTATTCAGTTAGCATGCTGACATCACCGCCATGCTAACTGGTCAGTGTGTCCATGATGTGGGAATCCTTATCGCCTCCGGAGTGGGTAACTGCTCCCATGTGAATTTTTTCAATGGCCGCTCACCAATGCTAACATCAGCACATGCCAGAAATGCAACAAATAGAAAAAAAAGGCCTTTACAACAGTCAGGCTAAAAATGGGCCTAGTGAGTGGGAAAATTCCACGTAAGGGCGTGCTAGGCCCATTTTTTAGCGCCTGTTAGATTGTAAGGCCTCTGGAAACAGGAAAATACCCTTATTTCTTGCTAGGCCTCACTAGTTTGGGGTCTCAAACCTCAGTGCCTCACCTCCTTCCAGTGGCGGAGACAAGGGTGGGCTCGGGAGGGCCCAGGCCCCCCCCCTCCCACTTTGGGCTCAGGCCTACCCGGTAGCAGCACACTTATGATGTGGCTGGCAGGGATCCCCAAGCTCCACCAGCAGAAAACTCCCGACAACTGTTCCTCCTGCATACCTTGTAAATAGCAGATCTTCTCCTGCAGCAAAAAGTGACTGATACATACTGCTTGCACCGGCCACACAGCCTTCCCTCTGATGTATTCCCACCTACATGGAAACAGGAAGTTGCACTAGAGGGAAGGCTGTGGGGCCAACATGAGCAGTGTGTATTAGTTCCTGCTCGCTGTCAGTGAAAATCTGCTATTTAAAAGGTATGCGGGGGAGGAGGGATGTTTGAGAGACCATATGGCATGCAGTTGAGAGAGGGAGAGACCAAATCACTTGTGGGACAAGGCGGAGTTCTACTGCCCACCCATCTTGGGCCCAGGCCCACCCAAAATTGGGTGTCTGGCTACGCCCCTGCCTCCTTCCTTTTTGTCCTTTGCTTTTGGTCCAAGTGAGTTTCTCGAGAGTTTTTCCGTCTTTATCAACAGATCAGGAAAACGTACCTTGAGCTGACCATAAAGGAAATGCCCGTACCTATAAAACTGTGATACAACAGTTCAAACGGAAATAGTTTTCCACACAAATCACTAACCTCGTTCAAACTCGCCCAAATCCTCAGGGATATTTTTACCAAGCTGTGGTAAATGGGGGCCTGCGCTGGCGTCAGCGTGTGGTTTTTTGATGCGCAGCAGGTGAAAGGATGTCTTTAATTTTTAAAGAAATGGACGTGTGGCCCATGAACCGCTTGCCGTGCGTCCATTTCGTGGGGAGCACTTACCGTCACCCATTGAGGTGGCGGTAAGGGCTCCTGTGCTAACCTGGCAGTAACCAGGCAGCACATGGCACACACTGGCGCTACAAAAATAGAAATATTTTTGTAGCGCCGGACGTGGTACGCGCTGGGGTTGGGAACTATCACCAGGCTGCTGCGGTAGCCCAGCGGTAATTCCGGATGACCAAGTGGTAAGCCTGCATTGAGCTTACTGTTGCTTCATATAAACTCATGCTTTGATTATTAGCAACCTGGACTACTGCAATGTACTATATCAAGGTCTCAAACTCTCTGAATTACGCCGACTGCAACTCAACCAAAATTCAGCAATTAAACTTATTACAGGACACAAAAAGTTTGATCATGTCATGCTTCTTCTTAAGAAGGCACACTGGCTGCCAGTATCCCATCGCATTAGGTATAAAATTCTCATGCTGGTCCATAAGACACACCAGTCAGGATATCTTCTCTTTTAATTATGTCATTTGATCCCGTACATCCCCAACAGGACACTAAGATCGAGTCAACAGAACATGCTTGTAGTCCCTAATTTCAGGCCAATTAAGTATGACTACATGGCTACTCTTATGTTCTTATGTACATCAGAAATAGGGAAGGCAGGAACCCTGTCTAATGAAATCTTTTCCAAGATCTCTTCCCTATGTAATACCATTATTAACACATACACTCCTTTTTCTCTGCACTGAGAGGAATTGCAAATCAGCAGTGGGGGAATCAGACTCTCAGCATTCAGCTTCTCCTCTTTTTTAATCTTCCCCTATCACATATGGAGTTTTCTCTAGTCCCTTCTCTAATTCTTTCCTATCACTGATGGAGTTTCTCTAGTTCTTTCTCTTCAGCTTGGAAAAGAGATGGATTGAGATCTACAAAATCCTGAGTGGTGTAGAACGAGTAGAAGTAAATCAATTTTTTTACTCGTTCCAAAAGTACAAAGACTAGGAGACAGTCGAGGAAGTTACATGGCAATACTTTCAAAACAAATAGGAGGAAATATTTGTTTCACTCAGTGAATAGTTAAGCTCTGGAACTCTTTGCTGGAGGATGTGGTAACAGCGATTAGCGTATCTGGGTTTAAAAAAGGTTTGGAAAAGTTCCTGGAGGAAAAGTCCATAGTCTGCTATTGAGACAGACATGGGAAGCCACTGCTTGCCCTGTGATTTGTAGTATGGAATCTTTCTACTCTTTGAGGTTCTACATGGAATGTTGCTACTATTTGAGATTCTGAATGGAATCGTTCTACTCTTGGAGATTCCTAATGGAATGTTGCTACTCCTTGGGGTTCTACATGGAATCCTGCTACTAATTGGGATTCTGCCAGGTACTTGTGACCTGGCTTGGTCACTGTTTGGAAAACAGGATACTGGGCTAGATGGACCATTGGTCTGACCCAGTATGGCTACTCTTATGTTCTTATGCTTTACATTTTTAATAGTACATGTACTGATTGTAAACCGCTCAGAAGGTTCCCAATGGGCAGTACATTAAATAAGTAATAAACTTGGAAATGTGGCAGACTTGACTACTTTGCATCCAAGGGAGAAGCGAAATCTCAACCCAGTATTCTGACCCAGGGATGGGCAGCCATGGTCCTTAAGGGCCATAACCCAGTCAGGTTTTCAGGTTTTCCACAATGAATATGCATGAGATTGATCTGCATACAATGGCAGCAGGTACATGCAAATCAACCTCATGTATATTCATTGTGGAAGTTTTGAAAACGACTGGGTTGTTGCTCTCGCTCCTGGTCTAACAACTAGTTCACTCTTTCCCTTGCGATGTTAAGGGTGGTGCCAGAGACTAAACATATTTAATTATGTGTGGATATAAACATTTACAAATCGCAGGATAGGACAGGCTTGATTCAAACAAGGTTCAGTGTAAATGTGATGGTCAGAATTCTAAAGGGGAAATCTGAAATCAAGCAGGAACATAAGACACGTGAAGTTAACATGATGAGAGACTTTGCAACGAACGAGAAAGGACAGCATAAAATGATATTGCTTTGTCACCTTCTGATCACCATTCACCTTTCCCTGTTGCCCCCCTCCTCACCCCCACTTTCCCCTTGAGATTGTCATTGGAATCCTTTTCATTTTCCACTTACATAATCTAATAGTCATCTTTTTGCTCATTCCTGACCCGAGGAAGAAGGTTCTGGCCTTCAAAAGCTGTATTACATTATTCCAATAAAAATGTGTCACCTTATTTTCTTTTTTTCTGCGTGTGCCCCACATTAGAAGGAATGGATCCTCAGAAGCTTAATCGAGATTGGGTGGCAGAGCCGGTGGTGGAAGGCGGGGCTGGTTGGGAGGCGGGGATAGTGCTGGGCAGACTTATATGAAAATGGCAGATACAAGTCAAGGTAAGGTATACACAAGAAGTAGCACATGTGAGTTTATCTTGTTGGGCAGACTGGATGGACCGTGCAGGTCTTTTTCTGCCGTCATCTACTATGTTACTATGTTAGTAAGCTTTCGTGATCAGCAGATGACAGCTCTACAGAGTTTCTTAGAGTGATTTTCTCTTTGTAATTGATTTTGTGCAATGTACTGAATTTCCCTTTCTATAAAGAAGGAACAGGACTCAAGGCTGGATGTCTCCAGCCGATAGGGCCTTTCCTCTGCCACAGGGAGGGCTAATAACAGGAGATGGCATGATGGCACAAGGATGAAGCCGGTCTCCACCCATTCCACCCAAGGAGGGTTTTTTTTGGGGGGGGGGAAGGGGGAGGTTGTATCTATATGTTTATTGAGTAATTTCAAAGAGATACATTGGTGTCAAAATGTATAAAGAACAATGAATTACCTAGCTGCTGCCATCTTGGTACACCTAAAACAATGTAATTGATAGGGTGACAAGCTCCGCCTACTGACCCACCCACATAATGGGCCAGATAGACTACTGTCTCCTATCAAACCTCCTTGCCCTGCCACATCCCACCCACAGGAAGTTGCATCAGAGAGGTGGGACACAGCAGAGGAAAGGCCCTGCTGACCAGAGACAGCCAGTTTTCATGGCTGCCACTACCGCTGCCAGCCACCTGCTGTAGCAGGGAGAAGCCAGAGAGATGGAAGGGGTGGAATGGAGGGCAGGAGAGATGCTGGGGGAGCAGAGAGATTTAGAGAAAAAAGAGAGAGAGAGAGAGAGAGCATAGGGGAATGGGAAGCAAGAAGGAGTAATGATAAAGGGGATGGGACAACTTCCCTATGAGGAAAGGCTAAGCGGCTAGGGCTCTTCAGTTTGGAGAAAAGACAGCTGATGGGATATATGATAGAGGTCTATAAAATAATGAGTGGAGTGGAACAGGTAGATGTGAATCAGTTGTTTACTCTTTCCAAAAATACTAGGACTAGGGGGCACGAGATGAAGCTACAAAGTACTAAATTTAAAACGAATCGGAGAAACATTTTCTTCATTCAATGTGTAATTAAACTCTGGAATTCATTGCCAGAGAATGTAGTAAAAGCAGTTAGCTTAGCGGGGTTTAAAAAGGTTTGGCTGGCTTCCTAAAGGAAAAGTCCATAGACCATTATTAAAATGGACTTTGGGAAAATACACTGTTTATTTCTAGGATAAACAGCATAAAATGTATTGCACTTTTTTGGGATGTTGCCAGGTACTTGTGACCTGGATTGACCACTATTGGAAACAAGATGCTGGGCTTGATGGACCTTTGGTCTGTCCCAGTATGGCAAGACTTATGTACTTATGTAATGCTGGACCTTGGAGGGGGAGAGATGGAAGAGTAAGCGAGAGACCTGGACCAAAGGGAACAGAAGAGAGAGGGGGCAGATGCTGGAGGGATGGAGAACAGATGGAAGAGAGAGAGAGAGAGAGGAAGAAAGACAGACTAAGACTTAGACCAAAGGCCAAAGGGGACTGAGAAGAGAGGAGGCAGATGATGGACTGGGGGGGAGAGAAGAGAGAGAGAAAGAGAGAGAGAGAGAGAGAGAGAGAGAGAGGAAGAAAGACAGACTAGGAAAGACAGAATAAGACTTAGACCAAAGGCCAAAGGGGACTGAGAAGAGAGGAGGCAGATGCTGGACTGGGGGGGGGGGGGGGGGGGGGGAGGGAGAGAAGAGAGAGAGAGAGAGAGACTGGCTGGACCAACAGAGGGAGGTAGAGAGAGATGCCACACCATGGAGGGTGGGGGGTGGAAGAGGAAGGGAAGAGAAAGAAGAGAAGACACAGAAGAGATACTGTCCATAGAGGAAGCATAGGGACAAGGACACAGAAGGACAATGTTAGACACAAGGGGAGGGATAGGGACACAGAGAAGAGACGTTGAACATGGGGGAAGGATAGGGACAGGGTCACATAGGGGAGATGCTGGACAAGATGGATAGGGACACACAGGAAAGATGGACAGTGGGCATAGAGAGAGACCCTGGAGAGAAAAAAAAGCAGAAGAGAGACACTAGGATCAAAGGTAGAAAAAAGTATTTCTTTTTAATGTATTAACTGTAATATGCCAGATTTGGGAAATGTGCATCCTCCCTCCCCACATCCTCACCACTTAGGGAGCAATGGTGTTACAGGAGGCCCACCTCAAGTTTTCTGCCCGGGGCCCATTCAGTCCTAACTACGCCACTGAGGGCAACTCTAGATTCAGTTGGCATTCCTAGGTAGAGGTCAGAAATAACCCATCTTGGGCAGAAGTAGCTGCTCTGCAAGTTCTGATGACATCCGAATGAAGCGCCCAACCCTCTCCCTGGCTCACAGGCTCTCACGTTTAAGAGAACACCTCACTTCCCCCCTCCCTCCCTTTTCCTGAAAGTGCCAACATTGCAGGGTCTGGCAACACCCCAGCAGCATGTCAGTGACAGGCAGTAGAAATGGGGAAAACATGCAGCCGAATTGTAATAATGCTGCAGACCATTTTCAGCATCATTTGGAAAGACAGGCTAACGTGCCAGAGTAACCCGGGTCTCACCCGTGCGCTAGCTTTGGCCCCAGGCCACAAAAGAAAAAATCCGTACGCAAACTTCACAGTCGTCGCTCACTCTCAGGCCACTCTTACCACACACACTTCATGTCCAGTGGGAGTGGGTCAATGGTCTGGAATGACGATCTGGGGGTTTGGGAGACATTTTCCAACTCCAGGTTCCACTCAACTCTTCAGTCCAGGAACCGCATGGCACTCCGAAGGGTTTAATAACCAAGTTAACTTTTACTGCATTCTCTGCAACAGGCAGACTTTAACTCACTTCATAAACTCCAGCACAACTCAGTCCCAGACTTCTGTTTTCCCAGAGGGAACACCATTTCCACTATTCTCCTCAGGTGTATTTACAGGGGCACTTTCAGGGGCTATATTACATACTCACAAGGCTCCTGTCCTTGCCTATCCCAGAGAATAATTCCAAAGGCTGTGTTCCTCTCATTTTTCCCAGGTCCAGATGGCCTTTGCAATGGCTCACCTTAGTCCTGGTAAGGGCACTCCCTGGCTTCTATCCCACGCTCCTGGGCTGGGTCTCTCCTTTGCCCACCGTAACTCTCCTCTGACCCAGATCTCCTCTTTACAGCCAGTGGTTTCACTTCCTTTAATTCTGGGACTCCACTTTACCCTCCAGGTCAATGGCAGCAGACCATCAGGCAACCAAAGGACCCCCCCCCCCAAAGGGTAAACTAATTCTTTTATTAACAACCAACTCCACCTCCCCTGTCTTTCATGTCCAGAAGGACACTATCTTTCTGGATTTTGTTTCAAAGTTACTCCCCTTGGGCTGGGCTTCCTCCCACCCAGGGACCTCCCAGTCACTCCCTCCAGTGACTCTCAACTAAAGTTGCCAATTACTACTACTTAACATTTCTAAAGCGCTACTAGGGTTACGCAGCACTGTACAATTTAACATAAAAGGACAGTCCCTGCTCAAAGAGCTTACAATTTAAAGGACAAGTGAACAGTCAGTCCGATAGGGGCAGTCAAATTGGGGCAGTCTGGATTTCCTGAAAGGTAAGAGTTAGGTGCCGAATGCAGCATTGAAGAGGTGGGCTTTAAGCAAAGACTTGAAGATGGGCAGGGAGGGGGCTTGGCGTAAGGACTCAGGAAGGTTGTTCCAGGCATAGGGTGAGGCGGTATTGGGTATTCTGTGGTATTGGGCTGTTTCCCACTCCTCCCCGTGGCTTTTTTTTTTTAATGCCTGCGGGTCGTGGCTTTTTGTGCTATTTTTGGCCACAGGAGACACATCGGTGTTGGATCTGGTGGTGGGTCCCCTCCTGATCTGCGGGGGGAACTCGCGGCCGCCACCAGAGAGGAGGACAGAGTCAGAAAGCGCAATAAGTGAGTCCGGGAGGAGGGGGAGGGGAAAGGGAGGGAGCGGAGCTATGAGCTGCTGCATCCACGTTGTCGTGCTTTATTCTTGTAATGGTAACATTTTTATTTAATCTCGCTTATATTTTCAAACTTGCCAGCTTGTGCAGCATACGGATGTACACAGAGGAAGCATAAGAATGGAATAACTTTTCACAGGTAGAGTAGTAATTTGTTATAAATCGCATGTGTCATTTGGAGGGGCTGGTTATAGGGACATCCTAGCATGTGTTATATTCGTGCAGAGATTTTATGAGAATCAAGTGCTCAACATTCAGAGTTTCTATCTATTTATTAATTTACTAGTAAAACGCGCCCGTTTCTTGCGGCAATGAAACAGGCGCTAGAACGGTTTCCTTCCGGACCTCCCCCCCTCCCTACTCACCCCGTCGGCGTTCGTCCGCCATTGTTGCAGACCTCGGCACGCCACCTTCAATCTGCTGACATTGCTCCGCCCTCGACGCCATCACGTTTGACGCGAGGGCGGGGCCCCGACACAATGTTTTCGGTGGCTTCACCACCACGAAGGCTTCGAACCGGAAGGAAGTGCCCGGAGGACCTGACAGTGACGTCAGTGTCCTCAGAACGTTGAGGGTGAGTTTTATTATATAGGATTTACTTATTTACAACATTTATATCCCACATTATACATGATTTCAGTTGAAACCTGGGAGCATGTAAAATCCTTTTTTTTTTTCCTGTGCCTAGATGAAAAACGAGAGATGCTTTGTGGTGGGAACTTGCTCCTTTTGTTTTGTGGGTGGGTGAGTGGACGGATGGATTATGAATTTGTACTAATTTTGATTATGATGATTCTGAATCTGATGATTCTGATTACCTTATTAATATTTATATTGACCTTATTGATATTCATATTCACCTTATTAATATTCATATCGGCCTTATTAATATTCATATTAATATTGTACTATTTGGGGGCTACTTTTGGGCTGGAAACATTTTCGTCATCTGGCAACACTGCAGTAGTCTCACTCAGGGAACTCTATCCTTCTAAACAACTCTCAACAGGGAACTTACTCTCTTAGTAATCCCTAAACTAACAGGGGATTATACAAGAATAAACAGTCATACCTGTTTATTTTTCATATGTAGAATGATCAGGACTGGCGGTATGTTTTCAATGAGGGCTAAAATGCACAGCTCGGGTACAAGTAGGGACAAGATATCTAATAAGAATGTGATAAGGCAACTTTACCTACAACTAGCTCGTTTGGTCTTTGGACATACAGGGCCAGATTCAGTTGCCCCAGGTACAAATAAGTACCTGTATATAATATGTAAGCCACATTGAGCCTGCCATGAGTGGGAAAGCGCGGGGTACAAATGTAACAAAAATAAAATAGATACTATTGGAGATTCTACATGGAATGTTGCTACTATTGGAGATTCTACATGGAATGTTGCTACTACTGGAGATTCTACATGGAATGTTGCTATTCCACTAGCAACATTCCATGTAGAAGGCTGCGCAGGCTTCTCTTTCTGTGAGTCTGACGTCCTGCACGTATGTGCAGGACGTCAGACTCACAGAAGCAGAAGCCTGCGCGGCCACATTGGTGATCTGCAAGGGCTGACTTCTACATGGAATGTTGCTAGTGAAATAGCAACATTCCATGTAGAATCTCAAATAGTAGCAACAGTGGAGGAGTGGCCTAGTGGTTAGGGTGGTGGTCTTTGGTCCTGAGGAACTGAGTTTGATTCGATTCCCACTTCAGGCACAGGCAGCTCCTTGTGACTCTGGGCAAGTCACTTAACCCTCCATTGCCCCATGTAAGCCGCATTGAGCCTGCCATGAGTGGGAAAGCGCAGGGTACAAATGTAACAAAAATAAAATAGATACTACTGGGGATTCTACATGGAATGTTGCTACTATTGGAGATTCTACATGGAATGTTGCTATTCCACTAGCAACATTCCATATAGAAGGCTGCGCAGGCTTCTGTTTCTGTGAATCTGACGTCCTGCACGTACGTGCAGGACGTCAGACTCACAGAAGCAGAAGCCTGCGCGGCCACATTGGTGATCTGCAAGGGCCGACTTCTACATGGAATGTTGCTAGTGGAATAGCAACATTCCATGTAGAATCTCAAATAGTAGCAACAGTGGAGGAGTGGCCTAGTGGTTAGGGTGGTGGACTTTGGTCCTGGGGAACTGAGGAACTGCGTTCAATTCCCACTTCAGGCACAGGCAGCTCCTTGTGACTCTGGGCAAGTCACTTAACCCTCCATTGCCCCATGTAAGCCGCATTGAGCCTGCCATGAGTGGGAAAGCGCGGGGTACAAATGTAATTTAAAAAAAAAAAAAATATATATATATATATATATACAGTGGGGGAAATAAGTATTTGATCCCTTGCTGATTTTGTAAGTTTGCCCACTGACAAAGACATGAGCAGCCCATAATTGAAGGGTAGGTTATTGGTAACAGTGAGAGATAGCACATCACAAATTAAATCCGGAAAATCACATTGTGGAAAGTATATGAATTTATTTGCATTCTGCAGAGGGAAATAAGTATTTGATCCCCCACCAACCAGTAAGAGATCTGGCCCCTACAGACCAGGTAGATGCTCCAAATCAACTCGTTACCTGCATGACAGACAGCTGTCGGCAATGGTCACCTGTATGAAAGACACCTGTCCACAGACTCAGTGAATCAGTCAGACTCTAACCTCTACAAAATGGCCAAGAGCAAGGAGCTGTCTAAGGATGTCAGGGACAAGATCATACACCTGCCAAGGCTGGAATGGGCTACAAAACCATCAGTAAGACGCTGGGCGAGAAGGAGACAACTGTTGGTGCCATAGTAAGAAAATGGAAGAAGTACAAAATGACTGTCAATCGACAAAGATCTGGGGCTCCACGCAAAATCTCACCTCGTGGGGTATCCTTGATCATGAGGAAGGTTAGAAATCAGCCTACAACTACAAGGGGGGAACTTGTCAATGATCTCAAGGCAGCTGGGACCACTGTCACCACGAAAACCATTGGTAACACATTACGACATAACGGATTGCAATCCTGCAGTGCCCGCAAGGTCCCCCTGCTCCGGAAGGCACATGTGACGGCCCGTCTGAAGTTTGCCAGTGAACACCTGGATGATGCCGAGAGTGATTGGGAGAAGGTGCTGTGGTCAGATGAGACAAAAATTGAGCTCTTTGGCATGAACTCAACTCGCCGTGTTTGGAGGAAGAGAAATGCTGCCTATGACCCAAAGAACACCGTCCCCACTGTCAAGCATGGAGGTGGAAATGTTATGTTTTGGGGGTGTTTCTCTGCTAAGGGCACAGGGCTACTTCACCGCATCAATGGGAGAATGGATGGGGCCATGTACCGTACAATTCTGAGTGACAACCTCCTTCCCTCCGCCAGGGCCTTAAAAATGGGTCGTGGCTGGGTCTTCCAGCACGACAATGACCCAAAACATACAGCCAAGGCAACAAAGGAGTGGCTCAGGAAGAAGCACATTAGGGTCATGGAGTGGCCTAGCCAGTCACCAGACCTTAATCCCATTGAAAACTTATGGAGGGAGCTGAAGCTGCGAGTTGCCAAGCGACAGCCCAGAACTCTTAATGATTTAGAGATGATCTGCAAAGAGGAGTGGACCAAAATTCCTCCTGACATGTGTGCAAACCTCATCATCAACTACAGAAGACGTCTGACCGCTGTGCTTGCCAACAAGGGTTTTGCCACCAAGTATTAGGTCTTGTTTGCCAGAGGGATCAAATACTTATTTCCCTCTGCAGAATGCAAATAAATTCATATACTTTCCACAATGTGATTTTCCGGATTTAATTTGTGATGTGCTATCTCTCACTGTTACCAATAACCTACCCTTCAATTATGGGCTGCTCATGTCTTTGTCAGTGGGCAAACTTACAAAATCAGCAAGGGATCAAATACTTATTTCCCCCACTGTATATAGCACTCAAAAATCGGTATCGAAAAAAATTGGCACTCAATGCTAGTCTATAGTGGACACTCAAAGATGCAAACTCATTATAGAATTAGCATTAAATGCCGATTTCTGCATCCCAGGACTTACATAAGAACATAAGCATTGCCATAGTGGGATAGACCGAAGGTCCATCAAGCCCAATATCCTGTTTCCAAAGTGGTCAATCCAGTTCACAAGTACCTAGCAAGATCCCAAAACAGTAATAATGGCTTATGGACTTTTCTTTTAGGAAGCCAGCCAAACCTTTTTTTTAAACCCTGCTAAGCTAACTGCTTTTATCACATTCTCTGGCAATGAATTGCAGAGTTTAATTACACGTTGAGAGAAGAAATATTTTCTCTGATTCATTTTAAATTTACTACTTTGCAGCTTCATTGTGTGCCCCCTAGTCCTAGTATTTTTGGAACGAGTAAACAAGCGATTCACATCTACCCGGAATTACGCCCGAAACCAGGTGTAATTCCAGCACCCAGTTTGGGCGCACATCCCTGGTATTCTATAACACTGCGCAAATTTTAGGAATGCTGCTGACCCGCCCATGCACCTTCCATTGTGGGGGATATTTTCTTGTTAAAACTAGGGGCCAGATGCACTAAACTTAACGAGCCAGCAACGTGGTTTTTAAACTGGTTCTAGCCAGTTTAGCGCGCAAGTAGTAAACCGGGACATGCACAAAAGGGTTCGCCGAGCCATTTTCCTGTCACGGTAGCAGCTAACGAAAACGGAATGCAAATGAGCTAATTACTATTATAATGTGAATGTGATGCACTACCATTTCCGACCCTATGCACCACCGTTTCTGACCCCATGCAGCGTGGAAAACCTAACGGGAGGTCTGCACCTCCGGTTGGGGCTGCTGTGAGCGGGACCCATGCAGAGAAGGACGCCCATCGCAAAAATCGGAAGAAAAAAAATGTCCAAGTGCTCGTCAGGGACGTCCTTTCAATTGCCTAACACTTGGACGTCCTTCACTCAAAAAAAAAAAAAAGGACGTCCTTGACGGACATTTTTTTTTCTTCAGATTTTGTGATGGGCGTCCTTCTCTTGGACATGTTTTTCTTACGTGCCCGAAAACCGCCGGAGAGAATTGGGGATCGGGACGTGCGAGGATGCCCAAATCAAAACTATTTGGACGTCCTTTTCGTTTATGCCTCTCCAGGTCTCTCTCAGCCAATCACAGCGTGTTTAGCTGACACTCGTAGTGTAAGCGATGTACCCTTGGTTGTCTCTATGCCCCAGAAGGCATGATGCTCAATTGATTATAGATGCCTTCTGCAGCACCTCCCTCACCTATATCAAGTCATTGCCCACAGACTTGCAGAGGAAATTGTCCTAGGACCCATCCATCGCTAGACCTTGTGATTCCCCTCTCTTTTCTATAATGTATCTGTCCCCCTTCTCTGGTGTGCTTAAGAAGGAACCTGGAAAATTTCATCTATTTCACAACTTGCCATTTCCCAAGGGGTATTCCATCAACAATTTCATCCCCAATACTGCCTCCTCAGTGCATGGAACTTGACAACCAGATCCACTGGGAGGGCTGCATTGATGGCAGAAGCCTACGTAGATTCTGCCTTTTGATTCCTACCAATGCCTCCAAAATGTTTTCCTCTGCTGGGATTTGTGTTTGTGGAATAGTATTTCTTCAACTGTATGCCCATGGGCTACACTGCATCCTGCAACATTTTGGGGACTGGAAAATGCACAAAGCAGTTCGTTAAGAACGTAATTTATTAACACAATTCAAATAAAAATATATACACATAAACATATATATAAAAAAATAGCCCGACACAGGCCGTGTTTCGCCCAGCAGGGGCTGCTTCAGGGGCTACACAAAAATCCTCTATAATTCAAATTGGAAAAAATTGTATTGAATAATTCCAGAAATATAATGTGCAAGCGATCTCAGTTTGAAAAAGCTTTTTCCAGAGACAAGAGACGCCAGATAGACAGAATGTTATGTCCTTTTGGCCCCTCTCGGAGAGCTGTTTTTTCAAACTGAGATCGCTTGCACATTATATTTCTGGAATTATTCAATACAATTTTTCCAATTTGAATTATAGAGGATTTTTGTGTAGCCCCTGAAGCAGCCCCTGCTGGGCGAAACACGGCCTGTGTCGGGCTATTTTTTTATATATATGTTTATGTGTATATATTTTTATTTGAATTGTGTTAATAAATTACGTTCTTAACGATCTGCTTTGTGCATTTTCCATCTTGGAGCTTGCAGACCGTCTGCCTTTGTGCTTTCTTGGACCCTCACATTTTGGGGACTGTCAGCTCATTTCTATGCTGGGTAGTTTCGGAGGTTGTCTGTTCATCAGTCCCAAGGATTCGGATGCTTGCAGAAGCTTTTGAACACATTAGACACATTCACCTGTGAATTTGGAGTTCCGGTCACATCAAACGGGACCCTGCTCTGTGATCACTTATCTAGGCATAGAGATCCACTCCATCACCATGACCACTTGTCTGCCACAGGAGAAATTAGTTGGCCTGAGAAGGAAGATAGTCGGTGCACTGTCAGCATCAAAACTCACCCCGTAGGCTCCATGAACTTTTCTTGCTGTGTCATCCCCATGGCCAGATCTTTGCCTGCAGGTTAGCTGCTGCCACCACGGGTGTACAGCATAAGCTTCACCATATCTACATATCTCACTCTATCAAAGATGACTTCAGAACCTGGCTCTGCTTCTTGCAGGATTTCAATGAACTGGCCCTGATACAGTCTGTCCCCATATCCAACATGGACCTTGAACTGTTCATAGATGCTGCGAGTGTTGTGGATTTTGGAGCATGTTGCAGTGGCCTGAATCATGGGTAGCATCCGTCCTGATCAAGAGTATCACCTTCCTTGAACTGTTCCCCACTGTGGTAGCTCTACACATTCTGGGTAGATAGGTTACGCAACAAGAGGGTCATATTTTGGACAGATAATGCTGCAGCTGTGGAAGTGATCAACAAACAACCCGATCCCCGGATGTGGTGGGTCTAATCAGAATCTTTGTGCTGCACTGCCTGCAACTAAATGTGATGGCCATGCTAAGCACGTGCCAGGTGCAGACAAAATAGTATTGCAGTTTTCCCCCTTTCAATAGCTTGTGCCCCCCTCACACGGGATGTGCTGACAACATCGATCCTGAAGGAGCCGTGGGACTTGGGAGGAACACTCAGCGATGCTGATTTCCGCAACCGTTGTGCCATCAACTTGGCTGGCTTACTGACAGGAATTCAAGGATGTTTGCTGCTACATCTGCAGAAATGGATGGTAATATGGACTCGTCCCTGATGATGAAGCTCACCAGCTTCATCATCGAGGCATATGACTAAGGACTTTCTTGAGTAATAAGTTCTCAAATTATTGGATTTACCTTCTTTGCCAAGCTCCTCGGTTGGGGCAAGTTTTCTTTTTTGGACTTTGCGTAAAGGCTGGGCAAAGAAAAAAATGACAGCATCTGACAAGAGGTGGTCTAAGACCCACGACAACCTGTCCATGTGTGTCTGCTCATCTGCATTTGAAATAAGTCTGTTTTGAGCATTTTCTTTTAACTTTAGCCTTTTTTGTTGCATCGCACTTTGTCTAATCCAGTGGCGTAACCACGGAGGGACCTTGAGGGCCTGGGCTCCCCCCCCCCCCCCCACTTTGGACTCGGCCTCCTCTACAACTACAGCACCCCTTTGCTTTTCTTAGTGAGGATGCTGAAGCCCTGCTAGTCAAATAAATACAGTGCCATGGCTCCCCTCCTCCTCTCAATGCTTCCTTAAGACAGAAGTTGGTGTGTGCCTTCAGCCTCCGACGCCAGAACTTCTCATGCATCCCCATCAGCAAAGGTTTCCTTGGCATACATGGGGGAGAGGGAAAGAGAGGAGGTGTGAGTGAGATACCATTCACATCAACATTCCCAGGTCCAAGATGGATCAGTTGGCAAGGGGCCATCTTCGGACTCTTCATCATGCGTCAACTATGCCTACTTGTCCAGTGACCAATCTTAGGGCCTATCTCGATGTGCACCCACTGGGTGGCTCCATCCTTCTAAGACACCTAGACCTGAGCCCCTTAACCAGATTTCAAGTTGCAGCAGTGTTCTCACATGCTCTGCTCGATATTGGTCTCAGCCCAGAAGACGTTGGGGCACATTCCTTCAGAACTGAAACGGCTATCTCTGCCTCTCAGCACGGCCTCCCTGCTGTTGTTTTTAAGCGCCTGAGCCGCTGGAAGTCACCCTGTGCAGTTGTGAATGCTGCTGACTGTCTCATGCCTCTCTCAGGCACCCAAGAAGAATTACATACAGTTTAGATAATTGGACATTCTTACATCCTTCAAGTTGGCCAAAAGACCTGGACTTACCCCAACCACACATTTGAGCCCGCATACAGCCCACCTGAATGTCAAAAAGCTTGGACTCACGGGTATGCACTGGCACCAGCTCCTGCCCTATGTCTACGAGCTACTCTCAACATCTGCACCCCTGGATGTGCTGATTGTTTACCAGGACGGCAATGATGTCGGACTGTTATCCCGTTTAGCTTCATTTCTGCGTTATCTGAATGTCTCCTCTAATGTGTGCCTGCCACTGCCACCACTGTCCACATCATAGGAGCCAACTTTTCAAAATTATTGGGGATGCTAAGCCCAGTGGAAATAACCCTTCCTTGGACACATACAAGGAATTTTCTCAATACTGGGGGTGCTCAAGCACCCACAGCGTCGGCTGCTATGGTCCACATCTGCTTGTGATGCATTAGTTCTGGAGGAGATTTTCTGGGAGAAGAGAGCCCGTGTCACCTGGTCACACATGACCTTGGCTGGTACAGCTGTGGAAAGCAGGGACAAGATCCTCCAAGCACACACACACGTGTAATAAGAACCCATGAAAGCCTGATGTGACTCTATACAAGATCCCTGGCACTTAGTCCTAAAATAAATGTCAAGGGATGAAAACAGGCCTGGCCTATTTGATTAATATGAGTCAGCCTGATAGAAGTGTGCAGTCCTCCACGCCTTTCATTTTCAGCATTAGGTAGGTGTCCATAGGCATCCAGCAGCACTGGAAAAGCTGGATCTATTGGATAGAAAGTTCATCTAGGCCATCTGGAAATGTCAAGGGAAAATTACGGAGGAGAGCAGGGTTGGGCTGTTATTTAACCTATGCAAGCTGTGTTATTAGCAGAGGTGCTGAGTCTGATCTGTGACAACCAGTCTCTAGAGCAAGTCCCCCCCCTTTTACCATCTCAGCTGCAGGCTGCATCCCTTCTGCTCATGACTTCTCCAGGCCCACGAGATCATGGCCTAGGCTGACCAATCTAGTTTTCCTGAGCGGTAACTGAGCAGCTAGAAGACATCTTAATTATAGAACTGAGTAGATGCCACCAGAATCTTATTTTTAGAAAGGAATTTTGAGCAGTGTGCAAAGATTGAAGCACTGGTCCTCCTAGGGCTTTCCGCATCCCGGTTGCCTCCCCTTCTCTATCATGGCCAAACTCTTCTTACCAATGTTGGTCTTCAAGAAATGGGAAGAGAAAATCGAGCATTACAATTTGTTCGACAGCATCGCACGACTTTTGCATGTTCAATGCATCTGAAGAGATTAACCAGTTGATCGTGCAGCTCAGGGCCACTGAGAGACAAAGCCGGGCCCTGGGGCAAAACAACCCCCCTGCATGCGCCCCCCCCCCCCCCACACACACACACCATACAGGCCTGTGCACACCCCCCCCCCCCCCCCCCCCCCCCCCCCCCCACCCCCCCCCCCCCCCCCCCCCGCGGCCCCTGCTTACTTACTTGTCTCCTGCTCCACTCTGCTACACAGGTCTTTCTTCCTAAACACGTCCAACAGGAAGTACTTTACAGAGGAGGCAGAAGAAGGCCTGTGGCGGCAGAGTTAACATGATAACGCGATAACTCTGCTGTGTGGAGGCCGGGCCCTGGGAATTCCCCCCCCCCCCCTCGGATAGGCCCTGGTATATGTTTAGCAATAGCTGATGACGTCAGACCATGACCTAGACTCATGGGGGCTAATTTTATATATAAAGCCTTTTTTTATATGCAGAATAATCCTTTTATAAAACTGCCATGAGGTAAACGTGTCCCAACAAGATGTACATAGTGATACATACACTGCATGTGTTCCTGGGTGCATAGCAGGGTGGAACTGGGATGAAATTGTGATGACAATCAAAAAGAGGACAAGGATTTGCACACAAGAAACCAACAACAGAAACAGAGAACGTGACGGCAGATAAAAGCCATGGAATAAATTCTATACAAGTAGGCGTCAGAATGTCACGGTTGTGACTGTATCCCATGCCTACATTCACCTCGCCTCCTGGTGACCAGGCCCTATGGCTGCTGTGGACTGTCTTCGTCTTGTTTCCCAAACCTGTTCCAGAGTTTATTCCAGCCCTTCTGAGTTCAGCATTCCAGACTTGCTTTGGGATTCCTGTAGCCAAGCCTCACTTTGGTGCTCTTGCAACCAAGCCTTGCCCTAGTGTTCCTGCTGCCAAGCCTCGCTGTGGTGTTCTTGCAGTCAAGCCGTGCTCTGGTGTTTTTGCTGCCAAGCCTCACTTTTACTTGTGACCTCATCTGTGATTGCCTTTATTAAGATGCACTGGGAACTTTCAGGCTTTGCCTTTGCAACAGAGGTCTTCAGATGAGTTTTCGTCTGTTGTGTGTTTTTTGCAGTTCTGGCCCTGCTAGCTCTTGTCTTGCCAGTCTTCAACTTCTACTCCAACCCTGCTGTTTCCAGCCCTGCAAGCCTTCAGCTTCAGTTCCAATCCTGCTTGTGTCTGCCTTGTTTGTCTTCAGCTTCAGTTCCTCCACTGTTTGTTCCAACCCTGTCTGCTTTCAGCTTCCATTCCAGCCAAGCAAGCCCGTTCCAGCATCCGGTTCCAGTCAAGTCCAGCCAAGCCAGTTCCAGAAGTCAGTTCCAGCCAAGTCCATTCCACAATCCGGTTCAGCCAAGCCCGTTTCCACATCGGTTCCAACCAAGCCAAGCCCGTTCCAGAATCCGGTTCAAGCCAAGCCAAGCCCATTCCAGAATCCGGTGTTCCAGTCCTGCTTATTCCAGCCCCACTCATCTACAGCTTCAGTTCCCATCCTGCTAGTTCCGGTCCTGCTTGTACCAGCCTGTCTGTGTTCAGCCCCGCTTCCTGTCGGGTGGTTCACCTGCTGCTGCCGGTCACTGGCAGTGGCCCAAGGGCTCACTACTCGGACTCCGTGACAGTCCATGACACAGGATGACGTGTGACGAGCGTGAATTCTATAACGACAGTTCTGCGCAGAGCTGCCGTTACACAATACTAGCATGTAAATTGCAGTTTTGTTCCTCAGCTTAGGTGTCAGAACTTCTGCCATGTCAAAGGCGGGTATAACTCGCTCTTCGCTGTTAGCAGTTTGGCACGTAACCGAAGTGTAGGCAGGTTGAGGGTGCGAAAAGAGCAGAGAGCGGACTGCCAATGGCGCTGGCATGTATTTAACTATGACAGATCATGTCAACAATAGGTGCTGGCGCAGTCAGAAGTCCATTTGGGGGAGCGACCACTGCCCTGGTGACCTACCTAGCTACGCCTCTGCACGTAACCCTAGTATTCTGTAACTTGCACGTTCTAACTCCTAGGCTCGCCCCTGACCTCACAGCCACAACCCCTAGAAGTTGCATATGACAGAAAATGAGTGCGCAGCTTCTAACATAGCGGAGTAAGGTTGTCAATTAAGGCCAATTAACGTCAATTTCAGCCACTAATTGGCTGTGAACTCCAATGAACAACCAACTGGCTTTATTCTATAAAACGGGCTAAAGCATAAGTTTATAGAATTAGGGGGTTCTGCCCTCTCCATACCATCCACTCTCCAGGGCCGGTCTAGCAAGTGCGGGCCCTGTGCAGCACCATTGGTGGGGCCCCCATCCTAGCCTCGCCACCCTAGCTCCGCCCCTACCCTAGCTCCACCCCATTGATAAGATTATTTCCATTTTTACAAAATTTTTTTATTTTCTGAAATTTCAAATAAAGACAAATGAAGCTAAACTTGTACAAAAAAACTGATTGAAATAATAAGCACAATGCTATCATGAAACCTCCCCTCCCCTCCCCAGAAATTATTCAGTTCAAGTCCACTACAATTAGTAGTTCCAATTCTCATAACAAAGGAGAATAAAGGAAAAATATTAAGGAAAGATCCAGTACTTTCAAATTCCCCTATTACAAGGGGTGCAAGGGAATAGGACACAAACGCCGGGAAACAGTGAACATGGAGAGGAAAAGAGAGATGGGTGATACTGGACATAGAGGGATAGGGTAGGGAGAGATGCTGGAGGGAGGTGAAGAGGGGAGAGTCACTGGATGTGGAGAGTAGAAGGGAGATACCTGGGGAAGCAGTGGAGAAATTAAGTGACTAACAACAGGGGAAACACTGGGGAGGCAGGATGAGTGAGAGCGGAAGGATGAATGAAGTTTGGGGAGCACTGCAGCAAGGATGACTAAAGCTGACTAATACAGGCTACTGGAGAGATGAGAGGCTTGGAAATAAATATTGGGAAAGGATAACAGGATCTGGAGTGGGAGAGCTCTAAGGGAGGAAGATGGATGGGGGATGTGTGGCAGCACTAGTGAGAGAATGAATGATACTGGGAGGGTGGAGGGTGACTGAGGTGTAGTGGAGTACAGGTGAGACTTGGGGTGAACCCTGGGGGAGGATGAGGCATATGGGACCACTTAGGGGAGGATGAGTACGGCTCAGAAGGAAGAATTAATAAAATTAAGGTGCATTGAAGAAGAATAAAAGGATATCTATGGGTAACGGTGGGCAGGGACTACGTGGCTCACTGGAAGCAAGGGCCAAAACCTTTGACAAAAATGGACATACAGCTGAACATTTCAAACCACAGAGACAGTTAGGCAACATGGAGGGGCATAATTGAACGAAAACGCCTATCTCCATGGGCGTTTATCTCCAAGAACGGGTCCGTGAAGGGGCGGACCGAACCGTATTTTGGGAAAAAATAGACGCCCATGTTTTATTCAACAATGTGTGAGCTGGGCATTTTTGTTTTTCAGCGATAATGGAAAATGAAAGCGCCCAGCTCAAAAACGAATAAATCCAAGGCATTTGTTCGTGGGAGGGACCAGGATTCGTAGTGCACTGGTCCCCCTCACATGCCAGGACACCAACCGGGCACCCTAGGGGGCACTTTTACAAAACCAAAAAAAAGGTAAAAGAGCTCCCAGTGCATAGCACCTTTCCCTTGTGTGTTGAGCCCCCCCAAATCCCCCTCAAAACCCACTGCCCACAAGTCTACACCATTACTATAGCCCTAAGGGGTGAAGGGGGGCACCTACATGTGGGTACAGTGGGTTTGGGGGGGTTGGACGATATAAGCATTAAGCAGCCACAATTGTAACAGGTAGGGGGATGGGCCTGGGTCCACCTGCCTGAAGTCCACTGCACCCCCTAACACTCCTCCAGTGACCTGCATACTGCTGTCAGGGAGCTGGGGTATGACATTTGAGGGTTGAAAATAAAAAAGTTGTGAAACCTTCATTTTTTGTGGTGGGAGGGGGGTTAGTGACCACTGGGGGAGTCAGGGGAGGTCATCCCCGATTCCCTTCAGCGGTCATCTGGTCATTTAGGGCACTTTTTGGGGGGCCTTATTCGTGAAAAAACCAGGGTCCAGGAAAAGTGTCCTAAATTCTAGCTAAAAACGCATACTTTTCTCCCATTATCGGTGAAATGCGCCCATCTCTGTTCGGCAGGATAACCACGCCCCAGTTCCGCCTTCCCCACACCTCTGACAGCCCTCATCAACTTTGTCCGCATTCCCGCGACGGAGTGCAGTTGAAAAAGTCCAAAAAACGGCTTTCGATTAACCGCTTTATTCGTTTTTGTGAGAATAAACGTCCATCTCCCGATTTAGGTCGGACTTGGGCGTTTTTTCTCGTTCGAATTATAAGCAGGATGACGAATCATCAGGTTCATTCGCAAATCAAGACCACTTTAATTTAAAAGGTTCCTATAAGAAAAAAAAGCTATCATACCTCGCTGCCTTAATGGCCCAAAACTGTAGCCCTGTCTGTTGCTTTGCTCGCCTCGCTCCACTGCACCCACACTCGCTCGCACCACAGCGATGGTTCACCTCTGACCAGACTCCAGCTCTTCCCGCTCAGTGACTCCCGCCCTCGCGGTCGCAGAAACAGGAAATAATTCATCAGAGCGGGGACATTGAGCGTGAAGTGAAAAGCTGAGGTGAGCCGTCGCTGCAACTGTCTGTCGAGGCCGTCGCTGGCTCGCTGCAAGTTACTGTCGGGGTCCGGGGACTGGGGAGGCGGGAGCTGACGGCAGGCATCAGTGGGTCCAAGCAGGGGGTGGGCGCCGGTGCGGGAGCGGGATCAATGATGCGGGTCATCCGAGGCGAGCGGCGGTCAGAGGCAGAGTTGAGGCGCACCGCGTGGGGCCCCTTAGGCGCGGGGCCCTATGCGGCGCCTTGGTCGCCTCTGCCTAAGACCGGCCCTGGTCACTCTCCCTTCCTGTCTTACAAATCCCCTGTACCTGTCCCAAGCTTCCTTGAATTCAGATGCAGCCTGTCTCCACCCCCTCCCACGGAGAGGCCATGCCACGAACTCACCAGCCTTTCTGTAAGATCGTGTCGCAGCTTTACTCTCTTCATAACTGGGCACATGGAGTTATACGATTGCACACAAGTGTTATAGCGCATACCTGCAAGGGTCTGTATGCATGGGTGTGGCATGGGAGAGGTATGGGTGGAACATGGGAGCAGCATGGAAGAAGCATGGGAGGAGCATCAACATACCAGGAAAAGTACCTTTTCAGTCCAAGGCCCAGAACATTGGAACAAGCTCCCACAATCCCTCCCAACACTTCAAAACTAATCTAAAAAACATTACTTTTCTCTTACGCATATTCCTAATTATCGGGACAATTTTAGATGCTGCCTGTTGGACCCTGGACCTGTCTTAGCTCTTCTGGGTACTGTAGTTCTTCACCCACCCTCCCAGTTTTTCATTATTTCTTTTTTTTCTATTACCTCATTCTATTTTATAATTTAGCATGTAAGCTGCTCAGACATTTTTTGTTGAGCAGGAGAGTAAATTTTATAATAAACTTGAAGCTTGAACATGGGAGAAGCAGGGCTTTTTTGTGGGGGTACTTGGGGGGTACTGAGTACCGGCAACCCAGTGGCGTTCCTAGGGGGGCGGACACCCGGGTTGGGTCCCCGGGCGGACACCCGGGGTGGGTCCCCCCGCCCCCCGGGTTGCAGCACCCCCCCCAATGCAGCGTGGACCCCCCCCCCCCGGGGGCAGCACCCCCCCCCCCCCCAATGCAGCGTGGCCCCCCCCCCCGGGTGCAGCACCCCCCCCGATGCAGCGTGGAACCCCCCCTCCGGGTGCACGCCGCTGGGGGGGGTGCTGCAGCGCGCGCCTGCTCAGAGTTCCCTGACTTCGCGCGTTCGCTGGAGCTCCCTCTGACCCGGAACAGGAAGTAACCTGTTCCAGGGCAGAGGGAGCTGCAGCGAACGTGCGCCGCGAAGTCAGCAAAGTCAGAGCAGGCGCGCGCTGCGGCACCCCCCAGCGGCGTGCACCCGGGGCGGACCACCCCACCGCCCCCACCCTTGGTACGCCACTGCCGGCACCTTTTCCATTGTCTGCTAAAATTGACCCTGGACCCCAAGTTTTAATGAAGACCTCAGGCTCTATACACAAATTCTGCATTGTCACGGATTCTGTGACTGGTTGCAGGGGGCCTGGCTATTGTGGGATGGGTCCCCTCATGATCACCCCACCCTTGAAGGGTGGCCTAGCATTTGAGTACCAGCACCTTTTTTGCTAGAAAAGATGCATTGGGGAGAAGTATGGAGAGGATGGAAGGGCATGGGTGGAGCATAGGAGCAGTATGGGAGAGCATGGGAGGGGTACAGGTGAGTATGGGAGGAGCATGGGAGGAGCATGGGCATGTAAATGGTTGCACCAAAATTTGGATACGCCAATGAAGCTTTACACTAGGATTCAATAAAAAATTGGGGCACCAAGATGCCATTATAGAACAGACAATCCCCACGCAGCCTCGGGGTGCCCCCATTATAGAATTAGCCCCTTAATATCAAACTGAAGATTATGTGCTGTTAAAGATAGGACTGATGAATGATCTCTGAGAGGTTTTTTTGCCTATGGATGCAAACTGTTCTCTCATGGCCCTTACTCTCACATTAGAGACACCCCCTGGATTATGTTTCTAGTGAGTATATATAAGCACAGGCACAGTGTGGACCTCTCATATAAGGGTCCTGTCATAAAATCAGGCCAATGAGACTTATATAGTAGGGAAGCCCCACCCAGCTCATCCCAGGATGCACTGGGCAGGCAGGGTGCCACCATTTTTGAGGCGGAACCGGAAAAAGGAGAGTGCTACTCCCTCCTCCATTACACTACAAGGTATGGGGAGGGGAGGGGGCCGCTAGACCACCAGTGTGGGTGGGGCCACTAGATTCCACTGCCTGTATGACTTAGATGGATTAGAAAATATAAAATGGTCATAGCAGTAATGAGGAGTTATGCCGTGTTTAATTTTAAATAAAAAAAACATGCCAATTTAAATGGAATCCTTGACTCTATTGGAAGCCAATTTGATATAAAATTGAGAAACTCTATCATGCCTTTTTCATGAAAAGATAAGTCTTATTGCTGTGTTTTGAATAACTGAAGCTTTTTTTAAGCATACATTTAGGACAACCTAAGTGGATTATATTGCAGTAACTAATTAACTTAGTAATAGAACTGCACTGATTTATTTTTTAAAAAAATTACAAATTGTACGCAGTTTCTTAGTAGTGTAAAACAGTGTTTCTCAAGTCCGGTCCTGGAGTACCCTTTGCAGTCAGGTTTTCAGGATAGCCACAATGATATGTATGAAGAGATTTGGCATAGAATGGAGGCGGGGTATGAGCTTAGCATATTCATTGTGGATATCCTGAAACCTGACGGTGGAAAAGATCCAGCTTCAGTCGAAGGGCAGGGTGGACGCTTTAATCGACAACAGGGGAAGACTTCAAGAGCTGGCGAAAAGCAGGAGCGGATTGTTACTTATTGGAAATGGGAGTGGGGAGAGAGAGGAAGAAGCAGGACCATATATCTGTTAATAAGCTGATTCACACTCATTATAGGGAAGGTGGGATCAAGGGGACCAGCTGGCTCTTATATTAAGGGAATGTAACTTCAGCATGGAAAACTCAGGGCTACAGCGAGGGCTGTCAGAGACTAGTTCAATCTCCATTGAATTGAGGAAGGGGTTCCCCACCAACCACACCCACACTTATGCCCACCCCAGAGGATGGTGGCGGTGAGGGAGACTGGAAAAAGTGGCCTCAAATGCCAGCTGTGTCTCAGAGCTACCATTTCTTTTAGACAGACAGTTACAGATGCAGAATTAAGCAGATCGTCTTTAAAACTCAGAGTTTCAGGGGGTTTCTTCCCATCTGGCAATCCGATATCAGTAAGATTTTTGGCTCTGTCTTCTCTATACTTGGAGTTAAAACATGGAACTCTCTACCTTTGGCCATCAGAACAGATAATAAATACCTTAGGGAGTCTTTTACAAAAGCCTAGCTTGAGTTATCTGCAGCAGTGCCCATAGGAATAAAATGGGCCCTGCTACAGATAACTCGAGCTAAGCTTTAGTAAGACTCCCTAAGAGGCTAAAAACCCTCTCTTTTCCCAATGATTGCGTCATTGGAGTAGATGAGTGGCCTAGTGGTTAGGGTGGTGGGCTTTGGTCCTGGGGAACTGAGGAACTGAGTTGGATTCCACTTCAGGCACAGGCAGCTCCTTGTGACTCCTGGGCAAGTCACTTAACCCTCCATTGCCCCATGTAAGCCGCATTGAGTCTGCCATGAGTGGGAAAGCGCAGGGTACAATGTAACAAAAAATAAATAATAGCAAACCATTATTGCGTCTGCCTCCGCTTATTTCCACCAGTCCTCCCGATTAAGTTCTTTTGACTCATATATACACTTTAACAGTTTTTTTTCCGTGTCACACCCATAACGTAAACCACACTGAACCCTGAAAAAGGGGATTTTAGCGGACTACAAGAACTGATGTGATTTGATTTCACTCAAATTATGCTCTACTAATGCCGGATTTCTTGATTAAAAATGAACCTGGTGTTCAAGTGATAAAATATTAGCCACATACTGTAACTTCCCAGTATTCTTATACAAGCCAGGGAATGTATGTTCTGTGTATTGAACATAGGTCAATATTTAAAAGTCATGACCAGTCAACCCTTATTTTGTACTGTATCTAATTCCTGTTCCACCCTGTCTGCTAAGAAGTTTTATTGTGTGTTGTGTTGACACTGTAAGTACCATAATGTGTGCTGTAATTTCAATAAATTTACTGCTGTAATTCTCTGTTGCCTATGTCTGGGTTACACTTGCTGCACATCGCCTTCAAAAAAGGTGGTAAATAAATCCGTTATCCTTTCCTATAAAGTTTTTGGTCTCATGCATTACACAATGGTCTCTAATTGTTCTCATACCGCACACTAACATTATTCGTTTCCGGAGAAACGTGGTGAAGGCGGTTAGCTTGGCAGGGTTTAAAAAGGGGTTAGACGGTTTCCTAAAGGACAAGTCCATAAACCACTACTAAATGGACTTGGAAAAAATCCACAATTCCAGGAATAACCATGTATAGAATGTTTGTACGTTTGGGAAGCTTGCCAGGTGCCTTTGGCCTGGATTGGCCGCTGTCGTGGATAGGATGCTGGGCTCGATGGACCCTTGGTCTTTTCCGAGAGGGCATTGCTTATGTACTTATGCATCAGCTTTTGTCTTACCTAGAATGTAAACCGCACAGAATCCTGAAAAGGGGATATTAGCAGTATTCAAGAATTGATTTGATTTGATAAACAAATAATAAATTATGTATTTTAACATATTTATTCTTGGAGGGTTCTGTGTTAAGTTGATCGTAACTGTTCAGTTTAATTACCAAGGGTCCTTTTACAAAGACGCACTGAAAATTGGCTTACAGTAGTGTAGGCGCGGGTTTGGGGGGTGCGGCAATCCATTTTTCAGTGCGCCTGTAAAAAAAGGCCTCTTTTCTTTTTTTTTGCCGAAAATGGACGTGCGGCACAATCAAAATTGCCGCGCGTCCATTTTTGGTCTGAGATCTTACCACCAGCCATAGACCTAGCGGTAAAGAATCTGGGTGGTAATGACCTACGTGCGGCAAATGTCACTTGGCGTGTGTCCATTACCTGGATCCGAAATAAAAAATATTTTTCAGAGTGGAGTTGAATGGGTAGATGTGAAGCGTCTGTTCACGCTTTCCAAAATACTAGGACTAGGGGGCATGCGATGAAACTACAGTGTAGTAAATTTAAAACGAATCGGAGAAAATTTTCTTCACTCAACGTGTAATTAAACTCTGGAATTCGTTGCCAGAGAATGTGGAAAAAGCGGTTAGCTTAGCGGAGTTTAAAAAAGGTTGGACTGCTTCCTAAAGGAAAAGTCCATAGACCATTATTAAATGGACTTGGGGAAAATCCACTATTTCTGGGATAAGCAGTATAAAATGTTTTGTACATTTTTGGGACCTTGCCGGGTATCTGTGACCTGGATTGGCCACTGTTTGAAACAGGATGCTGGGCTCGATGGACCTTTGGTCTTTCCAGTATGGCAATACTTATGTAGATGTGCGTATCGGATGCGTGCCAAAAATGAAATTACCGCAAAAGCCACAGTCAGGCGGTATCTTCCATTTTGGCACAAGTTGAGCGCACATAGACGCTTACGCGGCTTAGTAAAGGAGCCCCAAATTCTTGGGGAAGGGGGGAATAAGGGTGTAAAAGCTGAAGGGGGTGAAAATCTGAATGCTCATTAGGACGTGCTGCTGTTCACCTGGCCCGGCCCAGACCAGCCCAGCCCAGCCCTGCACCTAATAACTCAGTTCTGTAAAAACTTTAAAATGCGCACAAGAGTAAACATCCATGAAATACTAAGCATCCTCTAAACTTTTTCAAAAATGCATAAGAGAGGGTTGTGCGCTTAAATCCAGACAGCATGAGCTAAACGGATGGAATGGAGGTGTGGGGACAGAAGAACTGGTTCTGCGCAGTATTATAAATCTGCTGCTTTGTGAGACTGAAGTCTCCAGAGAGAGCAGAGAGCTGGAAGCACAGGGTCCAGTTTCCTGACAGAGTTAATAAAACAGGTTAATGTGAAGGACTGGGCTGTCTCCTCTGATCTTGCAAGCTGCAGTCAGCACTGTTGACATTTTAATTAAAGGAAATGAAAAAAAAAAAAAAAAAGGATTTTGGAAGACAGTTCAACAAATCTGTTATGAGCTGACTGGGAAGCCTGCCATTGGTTTGGGTATGTGTGACTGTTCTGAGCCAGAGCCAAAGGGAACCCACATGGCTCGGAGCAGCCTGCTTCACCCAGGATTCATATTCCCTTCCAAAAATACCTTTACAAAAATCCAATTGTAAAGCACTTTTTTGAAATTATCATAATATTTCCAAGCTTCAATACAGAGGACAGAAATAATGAGCGAGCACAGTTTAATTCCAGGCGGGGTTTCTTGTAACAGTAAACCTTGCTCGCTCCGAAAGGCTCTTGTAAGAGACATGATGCATAACAGCTTGTGTTATACCATGAGTACACAAATCTGTGCTATTTGGCACACAAATAAACGTGTATTAATAGTCCATCAGAGCCGAGTGGAGGGACTGTATCTGTCTGAGAATGGCCCAACTCAAGAATTCACACCTACTCTTCCAGAGATAGGCAAGTGATTTAAACTGTAGCTTCGGCAGCTGGTACGGAGGATGTCTGAGGTACGGGGCATCCTCATGTGTCACCCGAAATACAATTGGAATGGAGAGGCGGCAGGGACTTGCTTACATGGTTGTTATAACTGAATTTGGCCCATGGCAGTAGTTGCAACCAGGTGTTTTGCTGGGCAGAGACATAACTGCACAGGAAAGGCTTTAGGACTGGTTAACTCTCTCTGCCTGTTAGTCTGGGGATGGTAACCTAATGAAAAATCTAGTCTAGTCTGTACATAGATTCTGCCAGAATCTAGACGTAAGTTGGACTCCCCTATCTGAGACGATAGTTTTGGTAAGCTGCAGGGCCACGAGAGACTAGGCCAGGCCTGGGGCAAGGCCCACCCCGCCTCCACCCCCCTGCCACCCCCTGTCGCTCCCCCCCGCCGCTGCAGTCCGCGGTCTCACCTGCCTGCCGCCCGCCACAGCTCTGGACCCCCTTCATTCAAAGTGGCAGTTGCAGATCGCGTCTCTTCTGGCCTTCCTTCCCTGTGTCCCACCCTCGTTTTATGTAACTTCTGTTTCTGCAAGGGCGGACACAGGGAAGGAAGGTCAGAAGAGAGCTGATCTGTGACTGCCGCTTTTAATGAAGGGGGCCTGGAGCGAGGAGGCAGGCAGGTGAGATCGGGGACTGCTGCACCAGTGGCCTGACCCCGGCACCGGGCCCCCCTTGGAGGTCCGGCCCTGGTAAGCTGTGTTAGCAATAGATCTCTTTAAAGAATAGTTGGCTAATAGGGGCGCCGACAGCACCCTGGTAAGGGAATGAAGTAGGTCATCTT